>NW_024340692.1:24109449-24285340 GCF_902729225.1 Pteropus medius
ATTGAGTTGTAGCCATTTTCTTATTGTTGTCTTTGAAGCCCTTGGAAGCCGCGCGGAGCGGTTAACCGTCCCCGTGCCGCGACTCCTGGAGGAGGGGGGGCGGTGGCGGACGATGAAGGAGGCGCGACTCTGCGCCGGGGCGGGGAGGGCGCCCTCGGCGGCGGCGCGGCTGGTCCGGCGGCGGCGCGGGAGTGTGGGGCGCCGGCCCCTTGCGCCGCGGGCCCCGGGGACGAGCCAGCCAGCCAGCCAGCTGTCCCGCCGGAGAGGGTGGCGGCTGCATGCTTCCTTGCCCGACCTGACCGCGGCCGGACGCCATGGCGCGAGTCCCCCCGACGGGCCAGTTTCGATTCCGGGTGGGGAAAGAGTGGGCTCCGCGCGCCGGCCCCTCGGCACCCGCCGTTGGCGAGGGAGGACAGCAGGGTCTAGAACCTGTGGGTTCCGGGGGCCACCCCGAAACCAGCTTCTGCGGGGCTGTGCGGCGAGGAGGGAACCGGGCGGAGAGTTTTCATTGCTCTTTGCCTGCCTGCGCGATGACACCCCACCCCCCGCCCGCTAGCGCCGCGCGGTATGTTTTCTCCATCTCCCTGCGTTGCCTGTAATGTGGCCTAATTAAATATTTTATTATTGTCTTTAGGCACCGCATCAACCTGCTCAACCCTTTAAATTTACTATTTCCGAGTCCTGTGATCGGATTAAGGAAGAGTTTCAGTTTTTACAGGCTCAGTACCACAGGTAACGATATTGACTTTAGCTGATCCTCCTGTTTGCTTAGCTCTTGTCTTCCACCTAAAACACTCCTCCACCGTTTTTTTTTCTTTAAAAAAATTGCACTTTTTTTGACCCACTATTCCTAGTATTATCATTTTTCCTTGTGTCTAGAAAGGGCAAGTCAAGGCCTTTTCCTCTTAGGCAGGTGTAAAGAAGTTAAGCATTCCTTCCCTTTTCCGTATATTAAAAAAAAAAAAGAAAAAATGCCGCACAATCGAAACTGGGGAGACTTGGAAAACGCTTAGGCCAAACTTTCCATATTGATTTATTGGGGCCGGGAGGTGGGAAGATTCTGAGCCTTTTGACTCCCATGATTCTTTATTACTCTGGGCTTGATTCCTTCTCACTTCTTCCTGCCATTCTGCTGAAATAACAAGAGCCGCGAGCCCTGGGAAGTCGAAAGTGAGCGAATTTATTACTTATATGCTGAAGAAAAATGTTTTTTTAGAAACTATCATTAGACTTGGAGTGCCTTTGACATATTTTTCTTTCGCTGGCTTTTTAATGACGTGTAATTCTTATTTCATAAATACAAGAACCAAAACAAGCCACCGCAACCCAGTCCACACTTTGCCCCTGGGTGGTGGTATTCAACTTGTCTCTGTTTTGGAGGGAAAAAGTAAGACATCATTCATAAGGCATGCTGGATTCATATTTTCATTAATCTCTTAATGGAACAGTCAAGAAAAAAAACCTTGTGACATTTTGGGGGACTTATTTATGTTTGGATTTGTTTATTTTCTTGTCCTTGTTTTATTATATAAATTTGGTGAATATTCATTTCTGGATGAGTTTCCGGAATAAATTGGGTAGACGGTTTTTTCCTTAAAACAAACAAAAATCTCACATTTGATTCTTATTGAAAGGACAAGTCTAGGCTGGTTCCAATCATCCCTTTCTCTCCTGCCTCTCCTTCAATAATGAGGGTGGTATTTAAGATAGTTGATTTCATGTTTTGTAGGTGATGATTTAGAGGAGAGAATGTGTATTTACATATGAAGGATATTAAGTCAAGATCTGTATGGTACTTAGATTTTCTTATGTTCTGAACAGCCTGAAGCTGGAATGTGAGAAACTCGCCAGCGAGAAGACAGAGATGCAGCGGCATTATGTCATGGTAAGAGGACTGTGTCATAGATTCATAGTGCCTATTAGTTTGGGCTACCAAAAGCAAGAATACATTCAGATTGATGGAGGCTGCAGGATAGATCACAGTCACAGTGCCAGTGCAATTGAGGTTGTGGGAATGTGACCATTAGCAACCTGTAATTCCAGGATGTTATAGCTTGCCTCTGACAACCAGCTTTGATTTGAATTTTCAAAAAGTTCAGCTGCATGAGGTCTAATTTTCTGTGCTTTGTTTTTATAGATTGTTAAAAAAAAAAAAACCACCTCATTTATGTTTTGTTTAGAGTCACAAGCAAAATGTTTTTTGTGTTAGTGGGGTTTTTTTTTTGTTTTATTGCTCTTGCTTTAAACAATTTTAACCACTTTTCCTGGAAACTTAAAATTTCAATGTGCTTTATTTATTTTAAAGATAGGTATTACACTCTTATACTGGTTATTATTATATTGATGGGTAACAAAAGACACCAGACACTTTCAAAATTTCTCTCACTCTTAATGTTATTAGCACCTGTTTATTGGTGTGTGTTTTGTGTATTTTCAATTTCTATAGTGTTACTTTGGTTCGGGGAGTTATACATTTGTCTTCTGTTAACTGATTTGTTCTGTTAGAATGTCTATAATAGCAGTTATACTACGTAGTCAAAAAATCAGATCTGTTTTTCAAAAGTATTACCAAGCACATTTTTATGCTTGTTCATAAAGGCTTCAAGTAACTCATTTGTTTCCTGTCAAGCCTTTTTTTTTGAATGTATGAACATTAGCAGTACATTAAAAATGAGAAACTGAACACTGAAGTAGCATCACCTTTTTGAACAGTTCTTTCAAAGCATTAGCATTTGTGTGAGACACATTTTTGCCATTAATTTACCCGCTGTGCCCAGGAATTAGAGTCCACATGGCACCACATTTTCATCAGACCTTTTTCATTCACTTGCTTCTAATGTATAAAGGCGACCGGAGATGTTAAGAATCCTCTGTTTGAACTTGAATTTCTTAGTTTTGTGAGTTATTCTTTTAGAGTCTGTGTCTTAAGTTGACTGCTAGTTTATTACGCTAAGATAATGGTAGAATGTTCCTTCTGATGTAACAGCATACGTATGGCTATTTGGTTTAGATGAGGCTTTTGTGTTTTAAGCATATTTGGGGGCATTTGAACAAACAAGGGAGATTGTTCGATGAAAGGCACGATTACGAAATAATTGCTTTTCCTTCTTTGACAGTATTATGAGATGTCCTATGGTTTGAATATAGAAATGCACAAGCAGGTGAGTTATTTATTTTTAACCATTTTAAATGACAGTAATACTGTGCACTTTAGAAAGAAGTACGCAGTTTTATTCTCCACATTTTTATGGTTACCTATATTTTAAAGACTGTGTACTGGAGAGAATGCTATTTTTTCAGGTGTGGTTCCCTATCTTTTTTGTATATTATTCTAATTTTAATCATTTAAAATTGTGATTTAAAATGTTTCAATGCATATTCAACTTTGTACACTTTTAAAACCAGGATGGTAAATTTTAAAATAGGTCTTATTTTTCTTTTGAAAGAGTAAATTTATGTATTTTGAGCATTGCAAACTTGTCTTATGAAAGAGCTTTTCTTGGAAAATATTAAAAATGGAAACTGTAAATTGCATGGAGGCTTCATTGGCTTGGTGTGAAGAAATGGATAGAAGGTGAGCTGGGAGGATCAAAATGAAATCTGTGACACTACAAAAGAAATTGATGTAAAATCCTTGTACTGTTCTCCCGAGGCTACTTAGTTGGAACTTACTCGGCACTGTAACTGTTATTCCCAAAATTTGTGCAGAATAAATGAGCCTGAGGGGAGGATGTGATAAGGTTCAACATTGGGTCTTGAAATCTAGCAATTATTTCAGTCAAAAAATAAGAAAAGAGATAATCATTAGTCAGAAAGCACTGAGAAATGTGATTCAAACAGCTTTTTTTCTCCCCAGGAGACTAAATAAAATGGTTTAAGTTTCCTAGATAGAAAAGTAGCATATGTATTAAACAATATTGTTTGGCAATGATAATTTCTCTAGGAGGCATTCATTTTTAGTGATTGCCTAGTGAAAGTGCTTCAGGTCTGTCTCAGCCATTTCAGAATAGGTGTGTACCTAAGTTTACTGGGAAAACACAAGTGAAAACTTGCTGCTTTTCACATCTTATACTCGTGGATGTTATTACCTTCTAAGTTTAAAAAATATGAAATGATCACGTATTATTAGGCTTATACTAATGGATTCCTTTTTGGATGTAGTTAATTATGATATGCTAAGAATATATTCAGATAGTAGAGCTTTAAAAGATGACTTAGATAATAACAGCAATTTGATAAGCAGTATTTGAAAAAGTTGGAGGAAGAAAAATGAGTTGTTACCTATGCTTTTTATTTCAGATACCTTTTTTTACTTTTTTATGCTATTTGGTTATGTCAATATTAACATTATAGTATAGATTGCTCCATGTTAAAATTACATTCTTATTTGGCATCTTTGCCATTTCTGTCTAGATTAGGAATGTAAATATCTCCTGCTTAAACAAAATCCATCAAACTTACAGATGGACTCCCTTTAACTCTACCTTACAGAAATAAATTACATGAGAGATATTGTTTGTTAATTGTCTTCATTACATGTCATATTACGCCTGGATGTTGTATGTGTGTGTTTTTTGTCCTCACCCTACCACCCAAGATTAATTAGTGTCCTTTTAAAGATTGGACCAGATGATTAATGTCCCTTTATTTCTCTTCCTGTATATTATTTACCATAACAACTTAGTTTCCAGATCTCTTTATACCGTTTACAGTTCTGAGAGACACAGAGTTTATAGTATTTGGCAGTATGGGAGATCCCTTAATTTTACACATTTTATATCTCTGTAATTCTGTCATCTTCTTGTCCACCTGGCCTCAAATGCCATCTATTTAAAATTGAGAATGGAGTACATTTTCCCTTTTTTTCTCTTGCTTTTAAATTCAATCATATCAAGAATCCTGAGGCCAGTTTATCACATTATGAAATACAGACAGCCCTGCAAACCACCTACTTATTATATTTTCTTTCTTTTTCCCCTTAAGCACAGAGGCATATCTGTCTTTATTTGTTTTTCTAGGCAGACAGCCTTGGTTCCTCTTGGCCTCTCTTCCAGATGCACTTGCTGGATACCCTCGTAATGGAAAGGAGCAATAATGCAGGGAAGTTGCCCTGCAGCATAATTGAGCCTAGTTCTCAAGATCGGGTTAGGCTTATTCACTTATTAGATTTGTGTCTCTGAAGGGTTCAAGAGTAGGAGTCCCCGGAGTCCTTGGAAGTACCCTAGTAATTGGTGGCCCTGATATTTGAAACCTTTGTGTATTTTTTGGTTAACGCTCCTGTTCTTGGCTGCTGCTAGCCACACAGTATTTATTTTTAGAGAAATTTTTCATTGGAACAGAAAATTATGGCTGTGATGGAGTCATGGCTCTGTGACTTAGCAAATTAATAAAAGGATAAAAGCACAGCAGAGACAAACAGGGTCAGGGTCTGGTATTATGGCCCCTCCCCTTTCTGTACGATGCTCATCATCAGTTACCCTGTGTTGATTCTGATAGAGGACTATAAAATGAAACCTATAGGGAATTTGTCATTCTGAAATGAAAGCTAATGTAATTAGTACCAATTAAAGTACATTTAGTAAATTGGATTTAATCTTAATTAAGCCTGCATAATGTTGCCAATTTTTAACAATTATGTTTGAGAACATAATTAATTTAAATTTGGGTAACTGAGTAAATAGCATTAGTCTGGTAAAATTAGTTGATTTTTTTTTTAAAGGGGAACTCGGTGACATGACATAGAATTAGAGGATAAAATATGAATCTAATTTCTTATAATCTTTAGTAGGATCGATAGAGCTGAGCAGATGAAGTTAGGAAAAAACCCAGACAAGTTAGAGAGGGGTGTTGTAGGCTATAATGTGTTCTAGCATGAAAGTGAAGTTGACAAATGGAACATGGTTAGAAATGGCACATATTTTATTGCGATGCCTTCATAATGGAATTTTTAAAAGTGAAAGAACATTGGCTTTTATTCCCTAAGGATTTCCCTAAGTGTGGGGTTTTTGTTCTGGATGGGACAGTTGGCCCACCATGTAGTTGTTACTATTTTTGCTGATTGTTCTCTTTATGAATACAGTGTGGCTTCTAAATGGGTCAGTGACCACAGACAGAACAGGGTGATGCATGCAGTTGATAACATTGCTTAATGATACTTGTTCCTAACCTTCACCTGTAATGCTATAATTAAAGAAGAATGCCCAGATTTAATCTGACAACAGTAGTTACCACTTTAAAAAGTGAATATTGGATGTAGATTAGGAATACTGTGTAGTATGTGAATTCAATTTACAGGTATTGTAACTGAAGATGAATATACATTTTGAGAATATCTCGTGGCCTCATAGTTAATATTCTATAATCCAAAGCTCTCTTTGTTTTTAAAAAAATTTGGCTTAGTATTTGAATTTTAGACATTAGAACATTTTTAGAAATCTGCAACACTTATAACCTAAAAGAGTGAGTACTGCATATTTATATATACATGTTTGTTTATATGTGTGTGTGTATATATATATATATATTTGTATACATGTATATATGTATATACCTAAAATTATTTATTTATTTTTGCATCAGAGCAAGAAAACAACTATTTCACTCTAAGCCCTGTAAATTTTATTATGAGACTTGGGCCACAACCATTTGAGTGCTGCTAAAATATTAATTGAATAGAAATGAAAGGGCCTTGCCAGCTGATAGGATATCATAATCATAGCCTCTCTGGTCGATGGTAAATGATGATAAATGACATTAGGAACCTTTTAGCAAACTGTAATAACTACAAGGAGGGAAGCAGTATGGATTTGCATTATATCTGATACCCTCTAGTACCAAGTGGATTGCCAATACTGCTTGTTTAGCATTTTCTAAGGGCAATAGGATATTGATTTCTGACTTACAAGGAACAGCTCTATTTTCACCATTGAAAAGTATTGCAGGTTGTTAAGAAGAAATTGACTTGAAGAGGCCGACTGCTGCCCATCATGGAGCAAATAAAGCAAAACTGCCGAAGCATGGTGGAGCAGCGAGACGGGCCCTCAGCAATTTGTTGCTATTAATTTACCATGCTCGACAGCAAATCAATCGGCATCTACTTCATCTGCTGTAGAAAATGCTGTCCAAGGCAGATAAAAGACTCGGCATGGTACAGAGAATAGACTGGATTGGCCAAAAGGAGGCTGCAGTTAATGTGTAAATAAGTGAAATCAAGGCCAGAGTTGCAGAGGAAGCTGTTGTTAATTAGGTTGCTGCTTTTTCGTGAACTATTTTGGAAAGCAGCTGAGGATTTGGAGAGTAGAAGGAGATTTATTGAGGTTAAAGTAATATACGACTGGCATGACATTCCAGCCTTGAGTGTACTTAATTCTAGGATGCAGTAAATTTATTTGGGGACAGTGATTGCAATGGAAGTCAGTTTGTTTAAAGTTCTATTTAGATCAGATTTCCCATAAGAAAACTTTTGTGCATTACTAATTTCTTGTACATCTCCTGTCTTAGATGGTATATGCTTAGATTTGGAGGAGTAGATGCAGGAGTAGGTGTTTGAGAATGTAGGCAAAAATGTGTCTTTTGTATTCTTAGGCAGTGACTATGTTTTTCAGAAATGGATGTGATTGCACTCTTGTATAATAATGAAAGTGAATTATTTTCAAAGTTGGGATGTTTTAGCTGATAGTAATAAACCAATGAAAATTTTGCTGACAGAACTTTCTTTTGCTGTATAAATATTGGGAAATAATCTAGGGGGCCGAACAGTGGGTAGACACTATTAGACTGGAACATCTCAGAGATTACAAATGAAATTTTGATGACTGTGAAAGAGCTCCAGATACAATTAGGAGATCATGTGTGTGCATAAGGGAGAGGGGTTATTTGTGTTTTTATTTGTTTTTCATTAAGATTTAAAACCACCTTTACTAATTTAAGATTACTTATCCTTTGATAATATTCCGCCTCTCTGATTTGGACATTTCTGGGATACGGAGCCAACTTAAGCTATGTCTAGTAAATCAAAATATATATGTAGATTTTAAGTTATATATTTTTGCAAAACTGAGGATCTAGCATTAGGACAGGACCCAGTGAGTTGTTTTACTTGTCACAGGACCTTCAAAAGAAGCAGATCTGACTGAGGAGATTTCACCTGTTGGGATATGTGCATAATTAGGAGTGTTTTCTGCATGGCATGGGGTGGGCTTCCTCTTTTTCTCTTGCATATTGGGTTCTCATTTTCTCTTTCTTGAGGTCTCAGAGTATCTGATTATGTTTGACTTACAGCAGTGATTATGTAGTGGAATTGGAATTTCCTTTTAATGGAAGTGAATGTTTATTATATATCTGGTATGAACTTACCACTGACCTGGGCACATTGCCAAAATTCTTAAATTCTCACAATGATCCAAAGAAAGAGATTATGTCCAATCAAAGATGGTTAGACAGGATCAGATCTGCACAGGGTGATACAGATATTAGGGGGTGATACAGATATTAGGTGTAGTGGATTCAGGACCTCCCATGAATTTACCTGGGAGGATATCACCTATGACAGGGGTCCCCATTACTCAGGCCGTGGACTGGTACAGGTCTGCGGCCTGTTAGAAACAGGGATGCACAGCAGCAGGCGAGCAGCAGGCAAGCGAGCGACGCTTCATGTGTATTTACAGCCACTCCCCAGCGCTAGCATCACCACCTCAGCTCACCTCAGATCATCAGGCATTAGATTCTCATAGGAGCACCTGCTGACAAAGACGTCGGGGACTACTCTAGGAGATAGGTCTGCACTGGGTTGGAGATTCAGCCCCAGTTCATTCTTGGAATGGGCAGCCCCATGAGAGTCTAGGATAGTCCTTGGATTTGTCCTTGAGTCACTGAACTTCAGGCTTTAACTCCCAGAGTGTTGGGATAATCTCTGCAGGTCTATCTAGATTGAGTTAGGTAGGGTCTGAAGGCTTGGCCTGGATTCTCCATCCAAACTGCTCTTAGTGGATGAGAAGTCAGGATTTGCTTTCCTTCACTTGGAGTCTCCCACAGATGGGGCCAGGAGAGCAGTTTGCTTATCATGATCTGATTTGCTTCCTCCCTGGGTGACCTATTTCTTATATGTTTACAAACTTGCCTTTCCATTTAACTTTTATCTTTTCCTTGTGGCTTCTAAAACTGCCTGAAGACAGGAGGCTGTTGTTAATCACCATCCTGTGGGTTTTTGAAGGGGGAAGCTAGGAGGGGAAAATGTGATGTTTTGTGGCCTCTTTGTAGTTCAGAAAGAAGTTCTTAGATGCAGGAAATCACACGCAACTCAAACTTTTAAATGAAGGCAAATGTTTTGCTTTTACTGTTAAAACATTTACTTTGCAGCATTCGAACAAAAGGATGTTTCCTTCTCACTGCCCCTTTCTACTCAATATTGTTTATTTTTGTTTTGCTGGGCAAAGTCCTTTGTATCCTAAGTAATATGTAATATTTCTGAGTTGAGTTGGACTAAAGAACTGATGAATGAGAAGAGTCTAGGTACTGTTGTAGCCTCAGTGAAATCTAGATAGTGCAGGCATAGGCCTGTTCTCACATTCTTCATTTCACTTTTCCTTTCCTAGAATTTTACTTTTTTTGTGCTATGGAGTAGGTAAAGTCATTAAATGTTTGAAATGTGTACTTGTGTTTATTTTTAATGAGAACATTTTTATTGCCTTTGATGTGACTGCATAGTCTGGTTTATCACTTCAAGACAGCAATAATGTATTTGATGGCTGTCAAGTGAGAAAGGGATGTGACGTTTAGAAGGTACTTTCCCTTAACCCTCCCCACACCTTCTCTTAGAAAATGCTTAACACTCCAGCAACGGTAGCACATCCAGTGGTCTTGTGGCTAAAGTATCATCAGTTTCACGAGCATGGCGGCAGGAGAGAAGTAGGAGGCAGAACTTTTAGGTGCGGGCAACTGAGTATTTACACTGATAATGACAGTTTGCAAGGCTTAAGACTTGTTTGGAGTAAGTGCACTGCAAATAGAGTTCGTGAAATTATTGCTGTAAGAGGGAAGGGCCTCAGAAATTATAGTCAAGGCAAAAATTGAAGTTGTTTTGACTTTGCCTTAGTAACAGCTGTCCGTGGTAAAGGAATTTAGCTGGCGTTCATCAACGCAAATCTATATACCTTCTCTGTTTTCATTGGACTTGACCCATTGTTTATGCTAAGCTCTTGCTATTTTTCTACGACCAAGCCGAAATTTTCTTTAGAGAGCTGTCGTGTGTAACCTGTACTCTATCCAGGGGGACTAAGGTCAAGGTGTGGATTTTCTTAGCTGGATTGTGAAAGAAGCAGAAGAGAAATACTCTCTGATGTCCCCTAAGTACCTTCTTCTCTGGTGAGTGGATCATTTTGTCATTTGTGAGGATTTTGCCCACAAATATTTCACAGTTTGTATTGTAAAGGGAGCTTCTGTGTTTCATGGAAAGAAAGGATGACTACTGTCCTGGTGCAGGACTTGGGCTCCATCTACAACCTGATTGGCCATGGTGTTCCTTGGATCCTGAAATGACCTAATGCTTGCAGCATCTTAAGCAGTGAAAGGTTGAGGGCAGGATATTGACTTTCTGATTATTTTTAGCAAGCTTATTTCACTTACTATTACTATTCTAATTAGGATTCTGTTCTTATTTTCTAAGTATATATTCTTCTTCTGAAGGTCTGTGGATTATTTTGGTTAAAGAATTTGAAAATTCAAGGAAATGAAATGGAAAAGAATAGTAATCATAGAAATTATGAGCACTAGTACTCTTTACAGAGAGCTTAAGGCATTTTATATTTTCCTTAATCTTCCTGATGTTCTTGTAAAGCAAGTAGCAAGCTTGAATCCACGTATTTATTTAAATAGCTTCTGTCAGTGGAGTACCCGACAGTTTGCCAAGCAGTGTCATTCCACTGGCCTTCTTGAACAGATGACACTGAGGCTTAAGGGCTTAAGAGACTAGTCCAGTGTCACAGTGCTGGAGGATCAGCATGCAGGCAGGGAGGCCAGGGTTCACATAGATCTGCAAAAGGCAAAAGGTCGTATAGCCAGAGTACTTGGCAGAAAAGAAGATCAGTTTTTTGACTTCCCTTTTAGGGCTTTCTTCACTGACCACTGTGTTTCCAGAGTGCTTGTTTCTGTGATGTTCTTGACTATGCAGCATGAGGAGCAAGGGGGTACTACTGGCAGTTTAGATGTTATATTGTCATCTCTAGTTAGAAATCTGATCTGTGTGTGTGTCTGAGTACAGAGCCTCCCTCTTCTTCCCTCTACCCTGCCAATATCTGGACCTTACCCAAAGGGAAACAAGGATACACAAATTAAAATATGAAGCCTAGATGCCTTCAGCAAAACACTTAATAAAACTGGCCGTTCCTGCATTCCTAAAGTATGCTATGCAAATACACTATAAACTTGTTTCTTGCCAGTTGCTCCCTCCTGATAGAATGTAAGCTCCACGGGAACAGGGGTGTTTATTGTTCTCTGCAGTTTTCCCCAGTGCTGAAAATAGTGCCTTTCACACAGTAGGTGCTCATGAAATAATTGGTGAATGAGGAAATGCTTGCATTCAGATCAAGCTAGCCAAGAATATGTGCGATTTAATATTCTTAAGGGCATGTATAGATTGCAGAATAACAAAAATGCAGAACTTCCAAGCCTAGATAGGTCTGTGGTCCCTACTTGCTAAGTTTGTGGAAAAATTATAGAAAGGGGAAATAAAAGCAACTGAGCATGCTGTGCCTTTCAGGAGCATGTTAGGCTCGTTGAAGTAGAATATATTTATTTTAGCATGTGGATTCCGCCTTTTTAAAGATGCAAGCATGAACCTTTCTAACTGAATTTAAAATTCACTTTGAACACTCTATCACTGGTCAGGGCGTATATAAAAGAATTCTTGTACTATTAATAGATCAGTATGTATGTGGTTTGAGTGAGTGTGGGGAGATATTAATCTTAACTATACTGTAGTGTGTTTAGCTAATTTCCCTCCAAATCAGTAAAAATGCAAGCTTCTAGTTCTTTTTAAGGGACAAGGAATTTGAAGTTATCTTAGGGTTTTTTCTGTTTTTTGTTTGTTTGTTTATTTTTTAGTGGAGATGAGATAGTGTTGTTGAAAGAGTAATAATCATAACAGACATTACAATAAGTGATTTTGGAGAGCTTATTGTGCCAGTAACGTTTTACTTATTCTACAACAACCTTATAAGACTATAGTATTATTATTTTTATTTTATATATATATATACATATATATACACACACATATATATATATATATATGTGTGTGTGTGTGTATATATATATATGTATATATATAAGAAGGCCAAGACAGAGAGAAATTAAATAACTTCTTGCGATCAGCCAGCCAGTAAAATAGGTCCCGGGTTTGACACAAGTTCAGATCACTGTGTAATAGACTTTTTCCACCATAGTCCAAATGCTGTGTTTGGAACACTGTACTATCAGCATACTCTGCTACCTCTCCCAAAATACTTGATTGAGTCTGGACATTCAGATTCTAGTTCTGACCTTGGCAATAACTGGCTATGTGATAATTGTTGAGTATCTTCACTTCTCAGGACTGCTTTTCTAAGCTTAAAATTAGAGCACATACCAATATCTCCTTTAGCTCCTTCAGTTTAAGATGACTGTTTGGTTTTGGTTTGTTCTTTTTATAACCCAGTGAACAGAAATTGAGACTTCCTATCACTTCTTTTTAGTCTCAGAAAGTCCCCTTTAACACCTATTTTCAGAGGTTTGTTTGTTTTTGTTTTTTTTAGTCCAAAAATTAACCTAATGAAGCTAGGAATAGAAATGGATATATGTATGGATATATGTAGTAGTTTATATTTTACCAGGTGCTTTCTCATTATTTTATTTAAGCCCTAATAATGTTACTAAAGCATTACCCTCATCCTGTGGATGAATAAAACTAAGATATTAAATGACAAAGTCCCACAGTTAATTAGTGGATGGTACAGAATTTACTGATCCTCTCAGGGCCACCATTCAGGCTAAAGTAATGTTGATGCAAAACTAGAACAGTTATTGTAAAACATAATAAAAAGGTACGTGTATGTGTGCATGTATATAATATAATGCCAGCGCTTCTTTAAAGTGATCTTTCTTTGGCATATATTAGAAAAATTAATGATACAACTTCTGAAATTGTATGAATTATAATGAAATCCAATAGTTTTCTCCCAAAATGTTGAAGGGGATATGTAGTAGTTTATTATCTGTTGGTTAATTAACACCTGGGATTAGTTAATCTTCCAGAATCCAATGTACATGTCAGTTTTCCTAGGTTGTAATGCCCAAGGTAAAGTATGTCTGTAAGCTGATTTATAATGAGCTTGAGATCTTAAGCCCTCAGGTTTCTTGCATTGTACCATAAGGATCCTTCACTTAAGGAAGGTTTGGACTTTTCAACTTGGTGCATGGTAAATTAATTGTAGGTAAATAAAAAAAGAGGGAAATGTTTAATCTTGGCCTTTTTGAGCAGTGACTCAAGGACATGGTAGAGATCAGGTTTCTTCACTAAGATATAAGCTCCAAAGGGAAGAGTGTATTTTCTTACTGCTGTATCATTAGCACCAAAAAACTGTTTGGTAGAGGAAATGAATGAATCAGTGTTAGAACAACTGAAAGAATGGTTTAATTTCATTGCATATCCTGTAGCACTCTACATTTGCTTGTCAACCACCTTTGTATAAGTTTCATTTCTGAGTTCTTAGGCAGGACTTGGCTTTATGATGACCAAAAAAGCCTCTACAGGCAATCTAAGGTTAGTTCTTATCACAGTTCTGCCATAGGTCCTTGAGTTGGCAATTGGTCATTTTTAAAATTTAAGATTAGATACATTTCCAGGTGGTGATTTATTTCTGTTATCTTTCAGCTTCTATATGATTTAAAAATGACCAGTGTTTGGAAAAGCTCTGTTCCTAATTTTATTGCTTGATATTGCTTTATTGCTTGATACTAGAGGCATGCCATTTCATTAAGTTAAGCTTTAGAATCAATTTTATATGAGGAAATATTATTTTTTGAGGAACTTTCCTTTGAGAAGTTAGGCTGTTGGAGACAGGTAAAAAAAAAAGTGCTAATGTTGCCAGTGTTTTACGATAGAACCTTGTGCTAGCTTGCTTCTTTTCATAGGAATGGCCACAGCTAAGAGCATATGAGTGCGTGTGGTTACAGATTTTCCATAGTGTATCTTTGGTGAATATTAATGATAATAATAAGTTAACATTTATTGAACACCTCCTGTGGACCAGACGATACACTAAGTGCTTCAGATGTATTAATTTGTTGAATTCATAACCCTTTGAGGAAAGGATCCCGTTGTCCTCATTATGTATGAGGAAACAAAGGTAAAGAGAAGCTAAGAAATTTGCCCAGGGCTTTATAGCTAGTAAGTTGCAGAGTGGGGATTCACTCCTAGGCTCTCTGGCTTCAGAGCCTACGTTCTGAACCATTGGTAATAATCTGCCTCCTAAGTGACCATTTTAATATGGTAAGCTTGTTTTGTTTTTTAAATATATCTAGTTAGGCCACTGTGTTCTGTACATAGCGAGCTTAAGTGTTACAAATAATAGTGGGTCTCCTTTTAGGTATATATTTGTATCAGAAAAATACTTTTTCAATTATCAGATCAGCAAGTTCTTTGTTGCTAGTCCTTTTTGAGACTCGTGGTATGGAAGGGAGTAGTCCTCTCATTAACTAAGCAGCTTTTTCAAACTAGCTCTCCCGCCCCTGCACTCTGCATGGGCAGTCCTATTCTGGCTCTGCTTCACCAACCATACAAGTGGAAGGAACACTTTATTAATAAGTGGAGGTAGCTTTGGTCTTCAGATTCAGTTTTTAATTTGTAAAACAATTCCTTTATTTTTGCCTCAGGATACTGTAACTGTTAATTAGAAGTATGATTTGGGGGTAGTTTTTCAGTCAGAGGTGCAGAGCCATGCACATGGTCATGAATTGGTTAGTTATTCCAGGTCGGAGAAAAATAGTGCATGTATATATATGTATTTGTGTGTGTGTGTGTGTGTGTGTGTGTGTGAGAGAGAGAGAGAGAGAGAGAGAGAGAGAGAGAGAGAGAGAGAGAGAGAGAGAGAGAGGAGAGAGAGGGAGAGAGAGGGAGGGAGGGAGAGAGAGAGCGAGAGAAGGAACAAATACATGGCTGGCTCATTGCCTGATGACCACAAGCCTGTAGATATTTTTGTACTTCTGATCATGAAATTTCTTAAAAAGTCACAGTACCTTTTATAACCATATGAGAATATCCTGGAAAACCACTGAGTGCCTACCTGGAGTGAGAATGGGATTAGGGGTCATTGGCTGGGTTTTAAAGGACCCACATAGTCCTGGAACTTATATGCAAAATTGTGTGCTGTTTTTGGTGGGGGAAGAGTCGATAACACTCACTGGTCCAGTGAGGAAATTGAGACCTAAACAAAAGAGTTTGAGAATTATTTTTTAGAGCAGTGATCTCAAATCAGGACAGTTATTTTCTCCCAAGAATATTTGGAAGTGTGCAGATAATTTCTGATCATCATGACTTAGAGGTGTTACTGATATCTAATGGGTAGAAGCCAAGAATCAGCCTTGTCTGGCTTCTAGTTAATTATGTCGTTTCGAGAGAACCTATAAAACTATAGTTGTTTTTGAGGTTTTCTCTTTCTCATGATGATGAGCAGAGTGGAATTGGTGGTAGTAGGTTCTTCTTTCAGGTTAAGAATGAGGATGTTACACTATCTTCTGTAACCATCTTTTGCCTAAAGAAGGGAGAGTGATAGACTTTCTGTATTGCAACTGTTGAACTGGCAGAAATGTCTTGCTTTAATTGACGCCCAATTGTCCTGGCTACTCATTGAAAGCCTCAGAATTAGTCTTAGTTCTTTTATAGGTAACAACTTTTCAGAAGTGTTGTTTTTTATCGGCCTTCCTTTGCTGAACACTTTCAGTTACCTGAGCCAGTCTCCTGCACACCCATCTGGTTAGAACCAAGATGTATGTGATAGACTGGGCCACCCGAGAATTCGAAATGGCACTTTGGTCTGATCTGCCACAGTAGAGAGATCAGGGTAGATTTTGCTGCAAAATAGACCTTCTCCTCTTTCACTTAACTTCATGGTTAGGTCAGAGTGCATTGTGCTTGTCTTTGTCCAGTCTTGATCACATTGTAATAAATAAAATGGAACCTCAAGTTTTCTAAGTAACCTGTGAGTCTATAACATGGGTTCATTTTGTTTTCGAATGTGTGGGCAGCCATCAGAGAACCTGTTTTACTTGCTTGAACATTTTTTGGCTAAGTTGGGAAAGACAAAATGCTTCTTTGGGCTTCTTAATGGAGAAATTGTGTACCGCAAAATTCCAGTGAGCCCTTCTTAAACTTTCACCTTTATGTAAGTTCCAGAAATATGGAGATGACAGTGCTACTTCCTTGTAAGCCTTTTTCTTACATTTATGATGTTTTGGATTTAGAAGAGGCCGGGTCAGGCATAGTAGATTTATGTACAAAAACCTTGCTTTTTAATATGGCAGTTCGTTTCCAGATGCTTGATATGGCTGGCCTAGGAAGAAGGCCCATAGTTAGAACATATTTTAATCAGATCTAAGTAGAGCTCATAGGATTTCCTTATACTCTAAGCAAGAACTCTTAGGCTATTTTGCATCAGTGTGGATGCATACAGATAAAGATCTGTTGAGATCTTTGTCGGATTTGGATTGTGAGGTGGTGGTATACATGTCAACTTCCTAGGTTAGATTTATACATCCTACTTTTTCTTTAATATTTGCTTTTACAGTTTATGGACATGTATTTGTCACCTTTTGTTTGTTTGAGGTTCACCCCCAAAATTAACTTTCTAAATGGAAATATTTACCCTCTCAAACTGAAATATCTAGAATTGGACCTACAAAGGTTAAGAAGATTGTAACCTAAAGACTTAAACCTGAAAAAGAACTTAATCATTCTTTTTCTAAAAAAGAGGTTGTATTCTTTAGTGGGAGAGTTACTTGGTAAAGAGAGGCTAGCACTGGGCAACTCAGATGGAAGGCAAAGGCTATGATGGCTTTTTAATCATTCATTCGATAAATGCTAATTAACCTCATATTATACACAAGGTGCTTTGAGAGCTAGAGAGTTATGAGAGGTATAATACTTGCTTCCATGGAGATTCTAGTATTTTTATGGCATTTGGACTAGTGTGAACAATACAAGGCACAGTATGTGGTGATGGCACTGTTGTGACCTAAGAAGAAGAGGAAGTCTTTCTGGCTTAGGAGTGATTAAGGACGCTGTTACTGAGCATATAGAGACATTTTAGTAGACCTCAGAGGAGAGAGTCACGTAGGAAGAAAGGAAAGGGTTAGAAGCCACAGAGATAGGAAAATGCGGTGCATATTCAGGCTGTGGTTAGCATTTCCACCTTGGTTTCATGATAGAGGAGAGAATGGTTAAGAAGGTAGGTTTGGGATACATTATAACAGGTCTTGAATGCTAATTCCAGTATGTGGGTTTTTGAAGGAAAGCAAAGAGAAGATTAAGCAGACGGTAGGGAAGGGACTATGCCTATTTGCTTAATTCTCAGCAGCTAATGTGGGGCCTGACAGCAAATGTTCAGTAAATATTGGTTGAAATGATTTGAGTGGAGAGGAACATGACTGGATAAGAACAGGGTTGAGGAGGTGACGTGGGGGCTAGAAAGGAATCAAAGTGACCCAGCAGCTCATTAGATAAGGGGTATGGAAATGCATAGGAAAAAGGCCTAATACAGTGACCTCTGCACACCAGCAAGATCATAGTCCTATTGATAGAAAAAGAGACTTTGTAGGGGGAAACTTGGTCTTACTTATGCTTAGGGGGCGAGGTGCCTAGAGAGAAGAGAGAAATAGGAGGAAGAGGAAGGAAAGTGAGTTTGTTGCTTTTCTCACTGTCATGTCTTCATATCAGCACCATCCTTCATCTTCTGCCAAATTTGTACTGCTGCCCAGAACCTTTAGAATCCTTTTTCAGCAAGAGTTGTATTTGTGCCTTTATTCTATACACGGACCACAGTGGACTTTGCCAGGCAGCCCTTTGCGGGCAGTGGTTTTAGGAACTTAAGATTTTAAGGAGGGTATTCGATCTTTGTGTCAGTGTATGAGAGAGTGTTTCTCTTCATTTTGCTTGATTACTGCCATTACCTTTATATAGATATAATAGTGGGAGTTTGCAAATTATGATTTTTTTACTTTTTTCTTTTAAAGATTTTTTTTAACATTAAAAATAGGCACAGAATCCTCTAAATTATTCATCATCTATGGAAACTCTTTGCTCCATTCTTTTCTGTTTCTTCTTAGTTTTTATATCATTTGGCCAAGAATTGCAGATAGGTCAGTGATTTCTTGTACTTTCTGTGTTAAGAAATTTCATGTAAACATGAGGCCGAGTCCATAATTGTCTTGAGAAACTGCTGTATTTCAAAAGTAGTTATTCTCGGTGTTCATTATATATTAGCTAAATACTGAAATTATAATGGACACTTTCAGGCAATGTGAATTATATGTGTGTGGTTAATTTTCTTCCTTTTTTTTTCTAATATGAGGCATATCCTGTATTTTAAACTTTTCTCTTGTTAACCAGTGTCACCATTAAAAAAAAAAAAACCCTTTGCCCCTTTTAGACACTTGTCTTCAGCTGCTGTAGTTGAGCGAGAACAGCAATGATAGTAAGGAAAGTTAAGTAAACATGAAATTAAAAAGGCCATAGAGTACATTTTGGTAAACCAAAATATTGCTTGGTGGCATGAAGCCACAGATCCATTCCCCCCCCAAAAAAAATGCGGAAATGTGGTTTTGCTGTCTGTCATGCAGTCTGTTTCAACTGTCAGAAACATACGTTGCTCTATGGGGTATTTTTTTCAAGTCTAACCGCAACTTTTAATTTCCTTCACTCCACCCACAGCTCCCACCACACACCCATGTACCTACTGCTAATTTATGGGCAGTTTAAATGTAATGACATAATCATCAACCACCAAAGGGTCAGCAGTTGGGACAAAAGTTTCTTGTCTTTAGGTGTGCTAAGTATCGGTTCTCTGCTTTTGGAAACTCATAATCAGAACACAGTGATTGTCCTTGTTTTTGAATTTTTCAATCTAAGTTAAATTGAGGTCTTTAAAAGGTAGTCTTGAAGTGCTTTTTTTTTTTTTTTTGTTGAAAAATTGCATTAACATTAAAGAAATTTTAGAGCAAAAGAAAGGAAGAGAATCACTAGGGTACCCCAACACTCTGACCTAACTGACTAGGCAGGGCCAAACAAAGGCTGAAGCTTCACTGTCTTGTCTGTCTGTGTCTCTGTCTCTCCTTCATTCCCTCCCTCCCCACTTTTCTTCCCCCCTCCCCCCTTGTTGTGCTGTAACTGAGGAAGAATTATGCCCTCCATCACATGTTGGGAAAAAAAAGGCCAGGGTTCAAAGGGTAGTATATAAAATGACATGAATGTTTTTATTTCTCTTAAAAGTATAAAAGTACAACACAGTATACAGGCAAATGAAACCTTAGATCTTTTAATTTTGACTTATTGATAATAGTTTCTTTAACTTTTTTTGCGTGTGTGGGAAATGCATCCTAAGTATGTTCTAGGATCTGTTCTTAATTCAGCCAGTAACTTTCTGTGGTCTTGGTAAATTATTTAACTTTTCTGAGTCTCAGCTCCTCATCCATATTCATAAAATGAGGGTATAGGACTGGATCAGAATGCTGGTTCCTGGGTCCCCTAACCTGGGACCTAGGCATCAGTATTTTTCAGTAAGCTCCAGAGGTGATTCTATTGTGCAGCAGGATTGATAACTAGTGAACAAGAGCAGTGTTTCTCAAACTTTAATGTGCATGCACGCCACTGGGGATCATGTTAAAATCAGATTCTGTTTCTGCAGGTCTGGAGTGGTGCCTGATATTCTCTATTTCTAATGCCCAGGTGATGCCGATGCTGCTGTCCACTGACCACATTTTGAGTAGCAAGGAGCCAAAGAATCTCCAAACTTTCTATTTCTATGTTATTTCTTATTTCCATGCTGTAGTTTATGTAGTGTATGGAAATCCATGTGCTGCTTGAATGAGACCCCCGATTTAGGATGTCAAGATTGATACATAGTGTACATAATCTTTCATTGCATCACAGAACAATTCAGCAAATTCTAGTAATTTTAATGGTACCTTGCTTTAGGTAGCCTGACTGAGCACCAGCTGGTGCCTGATGGGTTGGTACATTGCTACAGAGAAGAGGGGTACTTTTCATTTCTCCCTCCTCTGCCTCTGCTCACTGAGACCTCACTCTCATAGGTACTTACCCTTCCAGACTCTGTCTCTTTTCAGCCTTCAGTGGCTATCCTGCCCATATTGACTTCTAATTCCTGAACAATGTTTTTGGTAAATGAGCAGAAAGAATCATGAAGTAGTACATTTTATTTTAATTTGGTTTCTCATTTGAGAACATTCTCTGTAGGAAATTTATTAAATGTAAGTTAGAGTGAACAAAACTCCAATTTTGAATTGTATATTGTGTGGGAGAAACACAAACATCCTTAAGCTGCAATGTTTTTGAAGCTTTTCTTTAACCTTGCTATTTTAGAAGTATGAAAATACTGTTTATAACTGTGTCCCTTATTTTTTGTTGTCGTTGTTGTAGTTCAGCAGCAGACTAGCAGGCAGCATGATTGAGCAGGAAGACCCCTGGCTGGGGTATCTGCAGAACTGATTTCTAGGCCTTCACATACCTTTCCATAGTTAAGTATAATTGCGAAATTGCGAATACTTAGTTTCTCTGTGTAAACCAGGCAGAGGATCGTGGAATGCACTATCTAATAGGGCTATGTTGGATAATTCTTTTGCCCTGAAGGAGTATACCTATCACCTCTTCTAAAGTCCCAGACAGTAAGAATACTGTTTGTGATTTAGATGTGTTGCTTTAGAGCAGTGCTACTCAGTGTGGTCTGTGGACTGCTGCAGGTCTGTTAACAGTTTTTTAAAGGTGGGCAGTACAATAAGGAGCTTGTACAAGACAATAAATCCATGCACTTCTTTCGAGGAAAATGTTTTTATTGTAAATAAATAAATAAATAAAAATAAAGAATTAAAAACCCCACCTACCTGGACTAAACAGCAGTTGATTTAATTCTGGCAAAGTCTATTACCTTCTTGCTCATGAATTTCAATATGGGGATTGGGGATCGACTACTTTTAGTAGCACTACTTTAGAAAATTTAATCAAAATTTTATTAGGGTTGTTTTATATATTAGGAATTTGAAGTTCATAAAACAAAGGAAAATGTATTTTAAAAAATAAAAAGTAAGTTCAAAAGCAAGGTAGGTTAAAGTTAAGTCAAGTTCGAGGTAGTACGGACATGTCAGGGCAGTTGACACATTTTCACAAGTAGGAAGCTCTAAGAGACACTGCTGTTCGTGCTTTGGTTAATGCAAAACTTGTTTAAATTCTTTGGAGTACTTCTCAGTTCTTAATAGCTTGCCTTAGAATTTTTTTTTTTTTCCCTTTCACCATCTACCTAATGGAAAGCACATATTTTTATAAGTCCCACATAACTGTTATTCTATAATCTTAAATTGTAAGAAGCTTTGAAATTAAGCCTGACTTCCCCTCTACCTCTTTTTCTCCAACCCCCACCCCCCGCCCCGAGTCTGCTATTCTTTACTCTTTACCACTATGTAAAATTTACTGCATCCAGGGCAAGTATCTGTTTACCAAGAAAAGAGGAAGCAAGATCCTTTGCCAGTAGCGAAACAAATACTGAGAATGTCTTTCTGGGTCACAGTTCAAGAAAGTGGAGAAATAGCAAATTTTTTGAGTCTTGGCCTCACTTCTCTTTCCAGTAATTTGGGAGGCACTGTCCTATCCTCAGTCATTACTGTGCCAGCGAGTCTGCTCCGCCCCATCCCAGTAAGAAATGCCTTCTTAATAGAGAGATAGGAAGAGCCTTTAAGCTTCAATCGATAACCTAACAATATACAACTACTCAGTTTGTAGTACTAGCTAATCTCAGTTCTGTCTTAGAACAGAACTATTTATTTTAAGGGATGTCATTCATAAGTCTACCTTCATAAATATTTCTGCCAGCCAGATATGGGGTAGCTGTTATTCTTCCCATTTCTTGAAGAAATGGAGACCCAAATCACTTAGGGGTTTACATATCATGGTTCAGCTGAATTAGTAATGAGAGAGTCAACCTGGGAATTGGTATTCCACAGTTGTATCATTCACAGTATCTGGTGTGTGTTTCAGAATGTTTTGTCAGTTGAGTCTGAAGTCTTCCTTCACCTTTCTGTAATTGTCCCCCAGAACAGACCTTGAAACCAGCCTTGTGACTTTCCTATTTTAATGAATGGTAGCACCATATCCAGACCTTAAGCATTGGAATTATGGATTTCTTACTTCCTCTCATTGTGCAAGTCTAGGGGAGTCACGATGAGCTGCTGATTCTCCCTATGCAGCATGTCTCCTTTCCTCACCCCCACCATCACTCTTATCAGACCTTCGTTATGCCTGGACTGCTAGGCTGATCTCCTGGCTGGTGGCTGTGTCTGTAGCCTTTGCCTTCTCTGTTCCCTTATCTGGGCGTAAGGAGCTCAGAGTATATACTTCTGTATCTACTCATATTGAGTCATTCTTTAGGAAATCCAGCTAGTATTTCCAAAATGCCTATATGTTCTTCTCTGCTCCTTTTAACCTTTACATAGGTAATTTTGTCCACTCTGTTAAGTAGATGAATCCCCCATTTTTTCTATAGCCTGGATGTCTCCTCTGAGACCATTGTATGAAACTGGAAACTCACAGGTACTTAAACTCAGCATTTCCTAAAAATGATGTTCTCCCCCTCAACCCTACTCATGGTTCATACTCTCTCTCAGGAAATGCCAACAGCATCCACCCAATTTCTCAAGCCAGAAACCCAGAGACAGGTGATTGCTTTTTCCTCTCACTCTTCAGCCTCACGCAGTCAATCATCTGGTCTCTTGGAATCTACTCCCAGTTAACTCCTCTAGCTATCTGAACATGGTCAATTACTTAACCACTTTACTCTTCCTTGGCTTTATTTGTAAAATGACGAGAAAGGTAAATCCTCTTAAAATTATTCTGTTTTAAAGTATCTAGCACAGAAGAAGCTTTCCGTGAATTTGAGGATGAGGATGAGGATGAGGATGAGGATGAGGATGAGGATGATGGACAATCTTAGCCACCATATTTAAGATGATTCTCACTATGAATCATCAGTTATCTCCTAACTAGTCTAACCTAGATAGAGATCATCCCAGTATACTAGGCTGTTCTGGATCTGCTTCTTCAGCCTCAACTTGTGCTGTCACTTCACTGTTCCCTTTCAATTGTCTCATTTGTCCAATATGAATAGTCCACACTGATGCAGTAGCCTGATCCTGTTTGGAATGTCTTCTCCCTTTTCCCTGCCCTTCTTTGTCTAGCAGACTCACTTCACTCTTAGTTATTCAAGGAAACAGAGTCCCCTGTTAGGCATTTAAAAATACCCTACATTTCAGTTTTTTTTTTTTTCAATGTTTGTCTCATTTGCTAGATTTGGGGGCTCTATAAATTCTGTCTTGTTTCCCTACTCTTTTCTCAGACTATAATACAGTGACTGACAGTATAGTAGACAATTATTGAAAACTGTGGCTCACATGTTACCCTTTCCCCAAAATCACTGAAATGACTTCAGCCAGAAGGGGTTTCTGCCACCTTCACCCTTGGATTTCTAGGACTCCTCTGTGTACCACCTAGGTACCACGTGGTTTCTGTTACTGTGCTTATTTCCATTTGCTCTTTTACTGTACTAGATTATAAGCAACACTTCAGGGGCCCAGATCAATTAGGTATTCACTGCTATTTCTACCATAGCTGCCAGCTTAGGGTAGTAGTGAATGAATGAGCTTATATCTAAAAGTGTCTTGTTGAATATCCTAAGTCTGTGGTGCTATGGGAATTCTTGTTGTTTTTATTCTGAAATTATCTTTTATTCTCCATCTTTCCTCTTGTGGTATGTTTTGTGGTTATAAATCTCTTCCGTCCTTCCACAGCCACTCAAATATAATCAGTGCCAAGAAAGGGGGGTGGAGGGCAGAAATGCACTAGAGTGTCTTAACCTCCTGTCTGGTATTTATCATAGCTTTCATGGAAATTGTCCTTGATAGGTCCTTGCTGCCTTCCAAATAAAGTTCAGGCCCTTTAGCATGGCATTCAAGACCTTCCATAGTCAGACCTCAGTGAACCCTTTCTGCCCTTATTTTTCACTGTTTTTTATTGCATGCATCCTGTGCTCTAGCTTAATGGTTTGCAATCCTGCCTGTATATTAGAATCACTTGGGAGATCTTTAAAATAAAATACAGGATTCTACTCTCTAAGAGTTTAAGTTCATTGGTCTGGGCTAAGGCCTGACCATTGGTGTTTGTGAAAGATCCACTAATAATGCTAGTGTAAAGCCAGGGCTGGAAGCCATTGACTCGCTCAGTGTTTCCCATAAAATAATATCTCTAAGAGTTTTGAGAAGAAAGGGTAAGAAAGAAACCTGTTTAAGTTCTGTGAGGTCATTTGATCAGGAAGCTCTTTATGTATACAATACCTGTTAATAACATCTGTAAAACTTGGAATAGGACCGTCTTTGGGCCATGCTGCTTTTAGCCACATCTCAGCTTTTAAGTCACTTTTCTATGAAGTCCCTTCCTTGATTTTGTCTAAACCATACTCACCCCCTGCCCCAGCCTTCTCTCTTAGATCCTTTATTTTATCTTAGCATTTTTCAGTATCTGAAATTCCTCTTTATGTACTTATATGTTTGTTTCTGTCTCCCACCCGTACGTTGTGAACTCTGACAATAGGGACTTACTTGTCTTGTTCATCCCTGTATCTTCATTCAGCACCTAAAATAGGCCTGATAAATAGTAGGTACTTAATAAATATTTGTTGAATGGACATGGTTTTGGTTTTTTAAAATGTAAACGTGTTTAAATATTTTAAGCTGCCTGCACAATTTAAGTAAAAGCTTGAAATACATTTTAAAAGTAACTAGGAATTCAGGAGCAAAAATAGATGACAGTTGTTTCCTATGCCTTTAATTTTCTCAACTTGCCTTAGTAAAGTATTAAAAAAAGAAGAAAGCTAGCAGAAGTAGATGTGAGCCTGATTGTAGAGAAAATGCTACTTTTCTGATTATAGAGAGCTTTCAGTCATATGGGACATCTTTCTCTTAATTTCTTAACCAGCCTGTCGTAGGCAGCTTCTCCCAGTGTACAGGGATTACAACTATGTGAGTCATTAAAAGAGTTTGGGTGAGGAATCAGTGAGCATTAGTGGGTATTTGTGGGATATACTGCATCAATGACCAAAAAAAAAAAAACCTTCCATAAAAACAAGCAAGGACTTAGTAGATTCAAAGTAAAGACTCTAATTACTAGAACCCTCCTGCAGTAGGAGTATTCAAACAGATTTGTCAGGGATGGTGGAGAGGCCCTTTTATGTATCCTAATCCAGTCATAGGATATGGAACTGCAGCAATTCCTGAACCTTGTACGGAAGGGATATGAATGACATGTTGTTTCTCTCCGAATCCTCATGCTACAGTTGTTTCTGTGGTTCCACAAGTCTGGCCCTTACTGTCCAGGTGTTGAGCGGTATTGATATGTCTGAACTGGGTCTGCTTGTGTGGTCGTATGTATAATTCCTGTGACCTGCTACACCTCAGATTATCAGGAACTTGCTCTTTCACTTCCTGTGACACACCAGGGATGTCGGTGCATGGCTAGAGCCTTTCCTTGGGCTGTTGGACATCTCCCACTGGTTCACTCTGGAGATACCATTGTGGAGATTTATCATGATAATATACAAGTGAAGTTCCAATGTGCTGTCTTAACAGTTATCTCAATTCTGGTGGTTCAGGTGATCCCAATCTGGTGTGAGTAATCTCAGGAAAAAGGTTGAGTGGCATCTCCTTTATTATATTTCTAAAATGATCTTTTAAAACATGTCTTGCAAAGGTTTCACAATAGAAGCTTTAATCATTTACTTACCAGTCAGGAATTGTCCAGAGTGAATTTGCATTTCTTTTGGAGGATCAGGGTGATTACTTACTATTTTTTTTAGAATAGCTTGACATCCTAAATGACAGAAAAGATGTCTGTTAGGAAGGTAAACAAACCAAATCAGGGTATAAGCAAGTCTTGCTCTAAGTATTCCCAAACAATTTCAGCATGCTTGCAAAAGATTTCAGGAGATTCCAAACTACCTAAACCTGAACCTGTAGTATTTTCTTTTCATTCAACAAGTGTCCTCTACATAATAGGCACTGGGGCTACAGACAAAGATATCTTTGCTCTCATTGAGCCAACATTCTTTGGAACCTTGCTACTCAGGGTGTGTGACCTGTTGGACCCACAGCATCAGTATCACCTTGGAATTTATTAGAAGTGTAGACTCTCAGACCATACTCCAGGCTGGATTTTAACAAGATTTCCATGTGATTAGTGTGCACATTAAAGTTTGAGAAGTACTAGTCTCGTTCATGAAAACAAAAAACATGTGAGCTTATTTTAGATGATTATAAATAGTGTGAAGAAAAAAGTATCATGGGCCAGAGTGACTGGATGAAGGAGTGAGTCATAGAGGATGGTGAGTGAAGGTGTCTGAGGAAGTGTCTTGTGGGCTGAGACTGAAATGATGAGTAGGGAATAGTCAAGGAACGACCTAGGGGAGGCAGTTCCAGATGGGAGGACTCTCCATCTTTGCCATGATTTGTTCACTTAAATCTTTTTTGATGCAAGGGTCAGACCTTTGCTTCTTCCCAGGGCCTATGGATTCACTTGTCTGCTGTGTCTGGACCTGGTTGGTAATAGAAATGCTTGGACAAGCAGTAAGAATACAAACAGAAGAGCAAACTTTTGGTTTTAATGAGAGCTGGCTCTTTATCAAAGCAAGAACACAATCTAAGGGGACAGAAGAATATCTTGGCAGCGATGGCTTCAAAGAGTTGAAATTTGATATAATTAGGAGGAAGAAGGCCAATAGAGGCTGTGCTGGAATCGAAAGGACAAGAGGAAAGGAAGTGTTGAGGAATGTGGATATAGATGAAGCTTTGCTGAAAAATGGCGATAAGACTAGAAAAAAAGAGACCAGGAAGTCTTTAACGAACGTAACTTAAGAGAAAAGACTGAGAAATATTGCATGGCTTTCAGTATATGAAAGGTGTCGTTGCTTTCCTGGTATCATTGATAAGAACTTGGTAAGAAGTTAGTGTTTCTATTTTTCTTTTTTGGTTTTAATCCAATGTCCAAAGTTCCTTTGTCTTTAGGTATTTCTCATACATTTTAATCATGTAAATCAGTGGTCACTAACCTTTTTGGCACCAGGGACCAGTTCTCCTATGAGAACTTAATGCCTGATGATCTGAGGTGGAGCCGAGGCGGTGCTGGCTGGCTCTGGGAAGCGGCTGCAAATACAGATAAAACCTTGTTGGCACCACTCACTCACTGCCAGCTGTGCAGCCTGGTTCCTAACAGGCCATGGACTGGACTGGTACCAACCAGTCTGTGGCCAGGGGTTTGGGGACCCCTAACGTAGATCATGGTGGGAAAAATCCAGGTGAATTGATCTTTATCTACTAGGAATATTTGCACAAGGAGTATTTGTACCCTTCATTCACTCTGACGAAGTATCAGAAGCTTAACTATGAATCAGCGTTCAAAGGCACCTGTATATTCATGTCAGGAAAGAGTAGAGGCAAAAAAAAAAAAAAAAAAGAGAGAGGTTCAGAGGCAAGGAGGGAGAGAGGGATGAGAGAAGAGAAGAGAAATCAATAAGTAGCTCCCACGGTTAGCCTAGGAGTGCTAGGAAATAAGCACTTGCAAAACTCGGATGTCTTAGTACTCAGAGTAATTAGCGTTTCTGACCAGTCCTGCCTTGTTCCGTGAAGGTTGAAGTTAAGCTCCATGGAGAAAGCCATTTTCTTTCCCTACTCGTGACATCCCACTTTTCTTTCCCATTTTTTAACATTTTCTCTGCTTGTCCCCTCCCCCCAGCAGAGTATAACCATGATTACATTGGTTACACTGTTTTTTAGATTTGAGAACTGAAACGATTTGACCTTGCAGGAGTAACTGGACATCAGGAACAATGATCATCATTCTCAACCTTGATAATATATCACTCTTAATATTTGGAGCAGATTTTAAAAACAATAATCAGAGACCAGAAGATATAGGTATGATAATAGGCACATATCTGGGATTTCCCTTAAAAACCTTAAGTTCAAGAGCACTTTTTCTAACCATTGTGAAAATGTTTCAGTAAAATACCACGTCATCTTTGGGGACAGATTGGAATAGTTTTATGAAATGGAGGT
The DNA here is from genome assembly GCF_902729225.1 of Pteropus medius. Classification (NCBI taxonomy): domain Eukaryota; kingdom Metazoa; phylum Chordata; class Mammalia; order Chiroptera; family Pteropodidae; genus Pteropus; species Pteropus medius. The sequence goes on from NW_024340692.1 coordinate 24,137,860, forward strand.
GTACTAAGTCACTATGGGAAAGTACCTTGTCTTATGTGCTCCTTCCTTAGTACTTGTATATTTTGTTAGGACAAACAAATGGAGCACTTCAGTGTATGCAATTAGTTGAACTGTACACTGGGTACTTTATAGCACACTTAGCATGCACGAAAGTAGCATAAACATGATCTCTAAACACAAAGCAGATGGACATTGCTTGAGATATTAACATCAGAATCATGCTTTAGTTAAATTCCTGGCTGGCGGGAAGATAATAAATGGTTGAACATTGGCACTTTTATGTCATCTAGGTATGGTGTCAAGGTAATAGTAATTGAGTACTCTGTAGACAGTACCTCTTTCTTGTTAGACTAAGTGGGATAATAAGAGCTTATAAATAGATACACAAAAGTCTTGGTAGTTTGAATCAGTCCTTTAGGGAAGTAATAGATGTCCTGTTAGCTTGATTCTTAATATGGTTATCACTTCATTTTATTGCTTTATTAAGCAATATAAAATATTTTGTACAAAATAATCAAGTGAACGAAAGTAAAACTTAGACACCTAGTTTACCAACATGCTAGCAGTGCTAACAATGCTTTTGATCTAAAACTCTAAGCCTTATTCCACATTTGGGCTTTTTTTTTTTTTTAAACAGTTTTATTTGTTACATGTTCTTTTCTCTTATAAAGTTGAATTTTGATGACAAGATAAAAACTGACTTGTCAGTTTAGAGGAACAGTACTACTTGAATATTTTTCCTTACGTTTAGTCTGGATTTTTATTACGTTAGGAAGAATTTCTCATTAGTCCCTTGACTTTTTAATCTAGGAGCAGGCAATATCAGTACCAGAAGTTGTACTATTTCTCAGAAAATCTGAAACAGATTGATGAACAAATCAAGATAATTTGTTTTCTGATTTAATTAAAAATTACAATCTTGGTTCCATAGTGGTAAAGGGAGTGTGAAGGAGAGGGTTGCAAGATTTACTTGTACTTTAGAAAGGATTTCAGACAGAATAAGAAGGAATTTTTCTTCACTTTTAACAAAACGTTTATATGGATGTTATGTTCTTGATAAACACATAATAAAATAGATTCATCTTTGAGGAAAGTTGTTGGCAAAAGAAACTTCTGTAGAAAAATTAATCGTGAGAAGTTATTCAAGAATGTTTTTTCAATAATTGTTTCCCCACCCCCTCCCAATTGTGGCTGCTGAAATGGTTTTCTAATAATATTTTATTATTCTGTTTTATTTCTACAATACTGTGTAATAATGTTCCTGTTTTAATGAGAGGTTAAAAATTCCAAGAAACATTTTTTAAAACCAGCCATTGTTTTTGATACATCTCATTGGTTACTAAAATAAATTCATCTGTACTTTCAAGTTTATTATGTGGTTAAAATAAAAGTTGTTTAATTTTTAAAGGAAATCATAAAGGTAGAAATAATCTAAGTAAAAATTAGATTTTATTATATTAGGACTATTTGAGGGCATGTAATTCAGTTCAAATGTAACCTTAACTAGTTTTTTGTCTTACTTAAATGACTAATGTAATGTAAAGAAAATATATTTTTGATATTGTGTGCTCTAGTATTTGTTACTTTTTTAATTGAGTGATTGAATTGTGGTATGCTTAAATGCATGGCATTGCTTTCCTGTGATGCAAGGTAGTTAATAAATTTTCCAATAGCTCTTGAGTTGGAGTATGAAGAAAAAAAGGGATAAAGTTTCTTCTCTGTGTTTTTCTGTTTCATTACTAACTGGTCATTCTACTAGTCCATTGGCCATCACTACTTTGGAGTTAGCTTGTCAGCATTCATGTGCCAGATGTTGAGCGCACAGGCACTCAATGTTTCATAGAATGCCTTTTTTGTAAAGCTAATATTTTGCTCAAAGGAAAGGAGGAGGAAATAGAATGGTAGTGAGTTGAGAGTGGGAAAATATGTGTGTAACTTATTTTTTTTAATGAAGATTTTGATGGATAGAGGAGGATGTAATATGTCAAAAATTATTAATGTATTTGACAAACTATGGCTGCAAAAGCAATCTTACTGTTTTTTTGACCTGAACAACTGTTCTTTGTTGGGGCTGTTAATGCTATTTTGGTGTATCATGGGCATCTGAAGATAATAGTTAGCAGTGTCCATAAAGCATCGAATACCATGATAACATCCAGTAACCCTAACAGCCATATTTCAGAATCTCTCTCTGTTTAAACGGGCTATCTGTGAATGTACTTGCTCAAGGATGCATGAGCCACATCACCTATAAATTTGATTGGAAGCTACAGTGCTGGCATAGGCTGATGGATAGCAGATTAGAGCCCTGATTAACCATGTGATTCAAAGACAGAATATATTGTCTAAGCATGATTCATCAGACGTAATCAGAATTTCAAGTGGTCAGATGAAATTCAAATGTGTATTGTGGCTTTTTGTCCCCTGGTGCTTTTCCTCCTAGGTTGCCTTTTTCTTTCCCTCTCTTTCCCCAAAGCTGAAAAATACTTCTTTGATGAATCTGCTCCTTACCCTAAAGCTGTCTGTCTGTTATTCATCAGAAAGCAGGTCGCAGTTCAGTGAGCAGAAGAAAAGATTTTAATAGAAGCTGTGCCAAGGGCTGTAATGCATCATTTTAGGGCCCTAATTACATTACAATGACAAATATCAATGGTGACAACAGCAATAACCTACATCCTTTAATGGCTGTGCTGGAAAAGGAGTTTGGGCCCCACGCCATTAGATTAGACTCAGTTTCAAAACATAGGCCATTAGAACTGTGTGTCCACGGTATTATTGGCTGATCACTGAAGCCCAGTGGAAAGGCCTGTAAATAAATGATGCCTCCCTAAAGCTGAGTCCTGTGGGACAAAAGAAGCAAAATTAGATGACCATGGAAGCAGCAGTGTTTCCGAGGCAACTTTAGCTTTCAAAGTGAGGAATGACCTGCTTAATTTTATGAAATCACACACACACACATCCCACCCCCAAACCCCCTGCCACCATTCGACTCATGAAAATCCATTGGCATGACAACTTAAAGAAATTAAGAAGTCTTTTAAACAAAAGGAGGCCTTTAAAGAAGGCAAGGCAAAAGTTTGGATGGTTTCTGCCCCTCACCCCTATCTGTTATCTATGTGTGTTAAACGGATATGAATAAATAAAACAACTTTTCTGTATTTATTTTTAAGATACAGATTTTTTTCTTTACAGCTGCTCAGACTTAAAACAGCCTAGGTCCAAAATTAAAGAAGCCAAATAAATACAATACCTCCTGGTCTTTATTTTGCCAGTGGAGTAAGTTTCCTTAGAGTAGTTTTTATTGCCTAGATTATGTAGGCAAACTAAAGAACTCAGTTTTCTTATATGCCCACACATTTTTCAGCCCTCCTAGCAAGGGACTATTTTATTTATATAAACAACATAATGAGGAAAATATGCTTGGCAGATGGTTCTAAGCATTAGAATCATCAGTTTGGTCTGCCCCAAAGTGTCTCATTATCTTTTATTCTCTTTCCCTCCACCTCTCCCTACAAAAAGCTTAACAACCAAATGCCTTTGAGACACAGTGCTTTCAGTATGGTGAATGCTACTCTATTTTCTCAGCTCACACTGGAATTTCACCCTATAACCACTGTGGTATGTTCGTCCAGGTGGAGAGTGGTTTTTGGTGATTCCCATTGCAGCTTTTCATGGTGGTTTAAGCATTCTTAAAGGATAGCTAAATGCTCCACAGGGCCAGTGCAGTAAATTAAATCAGGTCGGCACAGTTGGGTCCTTATTCACTGCTGCCTGTTGGAGCTGGGTTTTTGTCCATCCTGTTAGGAATGCAGAACTGGAATGGAAAGCTTAGGTTTGAAACTTCATGGTGAATTTGTGTTTTCTCTTGGCTGGCAAAGTTTTTAAGGTGCTGGCATTTAAAAGTGAATAGCTACAAAGTCAGAAGGGTTGCTGATGAAATAAACCTAGATTGTACAAGTAGAGCGTCACTGTCATTCAGTAATGACTTAGAAAGAAAATGCATTTTTGTCCTTTTATAAAATGAACTGACTCTGGACGGAATTTATTTTAAGAATGTCTCAAGAATAATAATTGCTTTATGTTTTCTGCCTCTCAAGACTTCTCTCCTTTTACTTACTCCATCATTAAAATGTAAGCTATCTTGTATGTATTTGTATTAAAAATCCACATGTTTACATATCACATGCCAAAGTCTATAAGGAGCCATCTGATAATACAAATTAAGATGAATATCGATAAAGCTTTGTAGCATTTTAAATCATAGCGGTGGCATTCCTTCTCATTTCTTCCTTCTACTTTACCGTAAAATTTCTATACTCAGAAAATTATTAGAGAACAATCTGTCATCTGACTTACTGGGACCTTTGTAGATCTGTAGTACAACGGTAACGTTCCCAAAGTTAATCTCCATATACATACAATTTGTTTCCTGTTAATCTCCATATACATACAACTTGTTTCTAGCATGTTCTAAACTTCTACATACAGAAAATCTTGGCAGGATGCACTTGGAAATTTTTATGCTTGAAGAAAACATGCCATTCCCCAACAGTTTACACCTAAGGATCTGAATTAATCAACTCTTGGGGGTTAGTTGGGTGTTATTCTTTTGGGAGATTGGGGAGTTGATTGTAAAATCCCAATGCCTGTGTTTAAAGCAAAGTCCAGAAATACAGAAATTCAATGAGTACTGATTCAATGATACAGAAATTCAATGAGTACTGATTGAGAAGTTGAGATGTAGGGAAGAGTGTATCTTTACTATCTAAATTCTAGAAACTCAAGGTTTTATGAAAAACCACATTGGAATGAACAAGGGTCCCATTGAAGACCTTTGAAAACTGATTTCCAGTCATGAAAATTAAATTCTTTTTTATGTTGTCCTGGTGCTTGAAGGTTGACTTTTTAAGATGAATTCTGGTTAATAAATTGTGCTGTTAAAGTGGCACTACTGTCGCTGCCTCCTTTTAATGGGCCTGCTGATGAGAGTTTTCCTCTTCCTTAGGAAATACACCAGTCAGCATATAAAGTGTGTTTTAATATCATCCTGTTAATATTTTGGGAATTTGTAACCAGCTGACTATTCTCTTTATTGCTTGCTTCCCCCCCCTCTTTTTTTTTTGCAGGCAGAGATTGTCAAGAGGCTGAATGCTATCTGTGCACAAGTCATTCCTTTCCTGTCCCAAGAGGTAAGGTGGTTGGTTTCAGGCCCTGGGCTAGAAGGTGCCATTTTAGTGGTTTTGCAGAAAAGGGATTGTGGGACTCAGTCTTTGGCCTTGTCGGTCTCTTGGTGTTTATATTGTACATTTCTAAGATATAGTGTTTGCATTCCAACTTCTACACCTTATTAACATTCAATGGAATATATTTATTTATATAATGGAATATTTTCTAACATGCAAAACAAAATTCAGTTAAAATATTTTGCTGTCATTGGACAATGTAGGGTTGTTCAGAATTATGACTGTTTGTCTTAATGGCATCTAATAGAATCAGTTGAAAATTGTCCAGACGAGTTTGTTCTACACTTGTGTCACTGGGCATTAAGAGTTGGCACAAGACATATCAAATAGAAAGAACTCTACTTAGTAAAGAAACTTATGTAACTTTTGTCTAGCTGCTCTTAAAAAGTTACTTATTGTTGTTACCTATTGAAGTCTTTATATTTCCTGTGCATTTGGAAAAGACAGGTAAGGTGTATTCAGTGAACCCACTGCTTTGAATCTCACTGACTTCATGTAACTCCCTCTCTCTTGCTCACCACCTGTGGAAATGCACACTGTCCACAAATGTACATGTTGGAATGAGGAGGTGCATTTCTAGTGCGTAGCTCGCGCGCTCTCTCTCTCTCTCTCTCTCTCTCTCTTTCTCCCCCTCTCTCTCTCTTTTTTGCTTGCTTGCTTGCTTTAGGTTGTTAAAAAGTTTGAGTGTTCTGGAAAGGGATAATGTTTGCTTCTGAATTACTGAATTCTTCATTGCTCAGGGAAGATCAACTGTGAAAATGAAGACGCTAACTAATGGAATATCTGCATATTTTGCAGCCACAGTGCTTTGCATTGTGGGATAGAAGGCACTGAAGCACTTTCCTCCTACCCTTTGCTTCTTTTAAGTATATTGTGTTGCTGCTTTTCAGGAGATCAGTTCATTACCCGCCTATCAGTGGGCATGAGCTGATGTTAGTATACAGCCAGTATTTGAGCATGCATGTGTGTTATAGAAATGTGGATCCCTGAACTTCTTATTTGGTGTTAGAGGTATGTGAATTCTTATGTGACTTCTTATTTGGTATGAACTGGGTTAGATCTTAGTAATTATGGGTACCTTTTATCATGTATGTATCCCATGGGGATCCTCATATTCACAAACCATGGACCTACGTTAGCATCCTGAATTCAAATGCTCTTCTGGATGATAAACAACAAAGGATATATTGTCTTTCTCCCTGTTTAGCTCTGACCACAAAATCACCACCCACTCTATTCCCATTTACCTATTACTTCTACTAAGGATTTGCTTGTGATCAGATGGAGTGGCGAAGGAGAGTCAAGAGACCTGTTTGCATTTCTTTAGGAAGCCTGGCTTCCCTTTTCCTGTTCAAGTTCTTCTTACTTGAAGCATCTCTGCTTTTTGGAAATGGAGAATGGGAAGAACGTATAATTCACAGAGCTATAACCAGGCTGAGGTGTCATAGCTCCAGGAAGAGGGAAAAGTTTGAATTATCCTCAGCGTGATATTAGATTTTAGGCCTCTGCAGGCACAGACTCTTGTATAATTACTGGACAGCTTCTTCCCATGGCATTGTTGCAGGCTCTGTGGGGTTATGTTCAGAAGTGGAAGGAGGTGGTGGGGCTGATTTGCCAATAGCTCCTTTTCCCACGCGAGTTACATTGTTTGTGTGAGCAGACCCTGTAGGAACAGATGTGTAATGGTAGTGGTGCTGAGCAAGACTGGACTGGAATTAATTAGCTGAGAAAGCTATACCCTGTAGAGGAAAGCCATGGGGAGATACTGGTAGCTCATTTTCTTCTTTAGGCTGGGAGGGTAGGCATAATCTTACCACTTACTATTTATTTCCCTAATACTTCTGACATTTCTTGGTTGAAATCCTTGATTCATGTGTAATGAATGACTTATGTCATGGTTTTCTGAATTATAATTCCGCATATATCTTTTCTTCTGCTTGCTTTGATTTAATCAGCTCTTCTTTTTTGAGTTTCTTCAGGTGTGTTTATATCTTTTAATGTGTGGGCCACAGACATGTTTGTTCCTGTCCAATCCAGTCCTCTCTGATGGTTTGTGTACGAATTGCCCACCTTCTTTTCTCTTCTGGGCATTCTGTGAGCCATTGAGACTGCTCACCTCTACCCTGAGGCCAGATGGACTGTAATCTGGAGGGAGGGAAGGAGGCAGGTTATTAGAGGAAGATGAATTCTATTTCCTGTCTCTTCAGAGGCATGGAAAATCATTCTTGCATGGCTGTGAGCATCACTCGGTGCCAGGACTGAAGGCTCTTAATCTGATCTTTTAACACCGGCTTTCTGTGTGACAGTCTCACTGCCAAAACAGCAGCTGTGGCATTAGAATTTATTTTAAAATGTTTTTATTTAGAAATTAAATGATCATGTTTATAGAAAAGAAAAACATTCCCCGAAGACTAGTGCATAAGCTACAGGACAGTGGTTGGAAAGGTTTTTTGGAGTTGGACAGGAATAAGAGGTAAATTTACATATATTTAGATGAAATCTATTTTTAATTTAGCCCCCATGTGCTGATTAATTTACCTGCTAAATTGTTGCCTGTGTCTCGTGTACCATATTTTCTAATACTAAAAAAAAATACAGTACTGAATGACAACTATTAAATTTAGTTTTAACTGCAAGACTTTTTTTAGAAATGTTATATAATTGTAGCTCAAAAGTACTTGAAGTATGTGTATATAACATTCACAAAAGTATTTTTCTGTTAAATTTCACTAAAACTTTAAAAAATGTTGTAATGTTAAATATGTGATCAATATAATTTTATTATATCCATTCTGAATTACTGAATTCTGGATTATTATACAATTTTATAATAATCAATATATATTTTAATGATATGCTTGTTGTACTCAGATATGACTGCTTCCAAAGTTCTAGGCATTAGACAAAAATATTGCCAGCTCTTATCATTAAAGTGAATAGCTATCACTTATGGTTCCTAAAATTTTATAGAATCCCTAATATCAGAATTTAGAGAAATATTATGAGTGAGTTCTCACCTATCTAAATCTATTTTTTTCTCTTTTAGCTTTTAGGAATGGGTAAAGACATCTATATTCTGCTCTTCTCAAACTTCTTTTTTTAAAAGGCAAATCCCAAAGTAGTAAATGGGAAGCTCTTCTCTATCCTGCTTTGGGTCTCATTTGCAGAGAAGGAACTATAAATAATCAACTCCGCATTGGCAGTGCCATAAGCAAGAGATGCCAGGATGATGACAGTTAGATCTGGGTCAAGTCTTGGCCTCCATGTTATAAATTATTGGCTTACTGTAACTGAGTTAAGCTGAGTGACCTTTAGCAAGTGATTTGCCTCTCTAAGCCTCAGTTTCCTCATCTGTACAATGAGGTTAATAATAACATGGAACACACATGATCATTTTGAAGATTACTTGGGATACACCACATGCAGCTTAGCACATAGTAAGCACCTCCTGATGTTGACTAGCAGTAGTAATAACTGTAGCAGCAGTGAAGCTCTAGACTTCCTTGTGGAGGACTTGGATTAAGCCCTCCCTCTTTTTAGTCATTACTTTTTGGAAGGTTGAGTTGGTTATCTTCCTCTCTAATGTCCTCCTGATAAGAGAAAAGTATAAATTAAAACTGAACCCAGGGCTGACACTAGCTGAAAATCTCAGTGAGGCATTTAGTAGCCCTAAAGTGGTTCTGTTCTGGCTCCAAAAATTAATTTTCCCATTTAGAAACAGCTGTCTGTCCCCAAGTAGCAAGTAAATATAAGGTGACATCTCTTCAAGGTACTCAACCTGTAGTGCTCACCTCAGAAGGAGCAGTGGTTTTGGATGGGGACAGTTTTTTACTCACAAAGATGCCTAGAAAAACAAACTTCTCAGTCCTGTTGGGGACTGGCTGTTTTCAAAATATACCTGGTTGCTTAGCTGAAGTTAGTTTGGTTTGTACAAGTAGTTTATGTGGACAGACTCTCTTTTTTCATCAGCGATTTCAGGATATATCTTTTGTAGACCAGACCCCTAACTGGACCTTTTGGGCCCTAGCAAAATCGAAGGATGCCTGTAAGAGTACTGACTTGCCTCCAGTGCCACCCTCCCCCTCTTCCAATAACATACCTTTAAGGAGGTTCTAATGTCGATTGAAAACTATAAGCCACTTGTTAGACTCTGGCAGCAAGGTACAGTTTTTCTGCTAATTTGGAATCAGACCAACTCTGCCACTTACTGGCTTTATATTGGGAAAGCTGATCTTTCTGAGCTTTAATAGCCTTATAGAATGGTGAGAATAACCCCATCTTTATAATGTGTATTATAGGTACTAAAATGTAAAGTACTTGGGATCGTAAATGCCAGTTTTATTTTGTTTTCTCTTTCCTGGGAAATGGATTCAATTCCAGCTTTTTTTGGGTCCCAAGCCTTGGAGAGGAAGGGCCTAGTAAAAACTGGGAAGAGTTGAAGGTAATATTTCAGAATGAGCTGGTTGGCAGTCTTCCTGTGAAGTCAGCTAGGCTTTGCAGCTCCAGGGGCTACTTCCAACAGCAGGCAGGTAGCTCCACACAAACTAGTAAGTATTGTCTTAACTATTAGATTAAGTATTAAATATTGGGTACTAGCTGAGGGCCTGATTTGGAGGACAGTTGTGTTTTTTGTGCTCTTATTTCCCTTAATTATAAAATACTTTATTTTCGAGATAGGGTATATTTCATAGTGATCAACAAGGTATTCCTTAGACCTTTGAGAAATTCAAACTCCTAATAGGCTATAGGTGAAAACTTATTACATTACATTTGAAAATCTTTTTAGTTGTAGTTTTCAGAAACTTGCTGCTCCTCTAACAAGGAGTAGAATTCACTGGAAGAGTCATGTTATGTGAGAGGTAGTGTAATAAGAGCCTGAGGTTAGGCAAACCTGGTACCAAATCCTGACTCAACCACTTGCTCCCCTTTATCATGCTGGGCAAAAAACTTCACCTTTCTGGGTCACAGTTTCTTCATCCATATGATGGGAAACCTGCACTATGGGGTTGTTATATGAAGATTGGCTGCAAAGAACGTAGCTGGATATTTGGCTGCTTTAACAGATCAAAGTCACAGTGGTTTAGTCAAGATAAAGCTTGTTTCTCTCTCAGAACGGTTTGCATAGAAGCAGTTGTAGCTAATTTGGTGACTCCATGATGTTGTGAACTCATATTCCTCTGGTATTGATGTTCATCATCCCTAGCACCATCATGTCCTGTCCCAGCCAGCAGGAAGGAGAATGGAGAAGGCATGTGCTTTTTCTTTTAAGGGCACAATGTTAGAAGATGTTCACATTTTAGCTCACTTTGCAGTGGCCAGTGCCTAGTTACTTGCCGACATCAAGCTGCAAGGGAGACTTGGAAATGTAGTCTTAGCTGAGTGGCCATTATGCACCTAAACCTTATAGTGATGTAAGGGAAAGGATATCAGGGGACAGCTAGCAATTTCTGCTAGACACAGTGCTGTGCATAAAATAAAAATGGCCATTATTGCCAGTGTTGGTTTGAAGAGAAGTCGTATTGAACCAGTGAAATGTCTTTATACGACAAACTCTAGCTCCAGCTGTATAATCAACACAACTTGTATTTTAATTTATCACATAAGATATGTAATAATGCTTAGTGCTTGTTATAGAAGTCTCCTTCAGGGTCTGAATTATAAAGAAAAGATCACCCATACGGTGTTGTTTATCATTTATACATTCCCAGCAGGTGGAAAGGAACCCATATAAACAGTTATGGGCCCAGCGGGCTGTCTAGGTCTAGATGCACAGCTTACGTTTAGGCCTATATTTTACAAAGTACAAAGATTCTAGACAGCTCTCAATTGAGGTATGGAGTATAGCAGATCACACATAGAACTGCCCTATTTTATAGTAGACTTTCTGGAAGGAAAATGCTACTTGAAACCAGAAAAGTGATTGTTAAGGAAATCTCTTCCCATGAGAATGTTTTTTGCAAGACCTTAATCTAGTCTTTACCCCCCTCACATATCTCAGACATACTCTTGTGAATATGTATTGTCCTTGATCTGAAGAAAAGGAGATAAAAAATTTTGACAATCTCTCTCCCCCAGAAGTTATGGAATATATATTGGATAAGTCACTCTTTGTTTTGTGGAGTTATGAGACATTTCAGAAAAATTAGCTCAAGTTGATTGTTTTGCAGCATGAGGCTTGATCCATTTTAATGTCTTGGGCCTCAGATCATTTCCAGACCACAGCCTAAAGTGACTTGAAATGCATATACCTTATTGGAGAGAGTGAGAGAACATAAAAGTGATTCCTTATGACCAGTGGCTTCCTAATTTCCACTTATTAAACCCTGGGGTCATGATTACCATTGGAGAAATGGCATTCATCTTAACCTTGTTTTCAGCAGATTGTTACAACTTGTTTCATTCAGTTCCAAGGAAGATGGCTACTCCTCTCCTCCTCCACTCTAATTCTATGGCTAAGTTTTCTTGTTCTTTAAGTTGTTTAAGTGAAAGCAGGGCTTCTTAGAGCCTGGAGGAGAAGCCCTGTAGACTGGTCCTTCCAGAGTCCTGGCTCTAGAGCCCACCTTGGAGGCCTGGTTTATAAGCGAGGAGCTGTTTTTCTTTGCATCTGTAAATACTGATTTAACAAATGAAATAAAGAACTCGAATCATTGTTTTGACCATATTTAACAATATTTCTCCAATCATTAGAAGTTTTAGAGTATAAAAGAGAAATTAGGAGTGAAAATTTTAAGTGTTCTACTTTTATTCTTGTAAAGAGACCATTTCAACTTGAGTGCTTTCTGATGCTAAATTTAAACTCAAAACTTGGTTTTTATTGTTCTGTTAGCTTTTCTAATGAGTAGTACCAAGTAGTTAATGTTTTACTCCAGAATTCTGTAGATTTATTTGGGTGCTCAACATTAGATTTAAATGGTAGAAGATAATACACAATTACATAATCATGATAATATACATTTATTATAAATTCTAATTCCAGTAGGCTAGAATAGCTAGCCAGATCAAATAATACATGAATTTCTATTTTGGACAGGCCATTAATTTGGTCCTTTTAATTTAATGGAAAACACATTCTTTTTACATTTTGAGATATGCATGTGTCTCCAATACTATTTATTTGGCACCTGGGTTAATATGGTACTGAATTACTCGGAACCACATTTTGCATGTATAGAGTAATTGTAAAATGGAAGTTGAAAAATGTGATCAGTCACTTTCATATTGTGCCTCAGGGAGGAAATGAACAAAATACAGTGGTTACATGCACTGGTGGCAGTGTTCTCGCCTCATAATGGCACCAGGTTAACTCATCTTATTGCTTGTTAGCTTTGTAAGGAATCAATGGTTTGTGCAAACACGGTTTGATGTAGGAGAGCTTGGCTGAAATCACCAGAGATTCCTTGATAAGTATGCAGTGACACCTGGAAGGCCATCTTTAGAGGATGCTCATTAAGTGTCAGCAGCCTCACAGGACACGCCTGCTTCTTGATTCTCACATTGAATAACCTTTCATTTAAAATACCTTTTATTTTCTCACAATGCCGAATGAGAAGGCATCAGAGAGCATATCCTGTCCCACATTCTACAGTTGACTAATTGGCTTGTTCTGTGTGATTTTGTGTTTTGGTGACAATCGGATGTTTGGTGAGATCATTATGGTGGCATTATTGCCTGCTTGCCCTCAGCAGGTGAAAGGTGATTCTCAGGAGGGGGCGTTTTTTCCTGCAGGTTTTAATGTGGGCCTCCTTCCAAAGGTAGCAATGCCAACCCCTCTCTGTTTGTGTTTAAAATACTTAATGTGCATTTGAGAAACTGGCTCATTTTGTTGACTTTCAGTTAGGTAGTGATTAGCTTATTACCAGAGCTAAGCTTTAAAATACTTTTAAGTAGGGCTGCATTGTCTAATACAGAAGCCATAGCCACATGGTGGCTATTTAGATTTAAATTAAAAGTAATTAAATAAGGTTAAAAATTCAGTTTCCAACAGTAGCCACAATTTAAGTGCTCAGTGTTCACCCATATGTGGTTAGTAGCTATCATATTTTATCACAGATCTAGAACATTTTCAACATTGCAAAAAATTCTACTGGGAAGCACCAATTTGTAGAACTTATTGGGCATATCAGTGAAGAGTGCCCTGTCCCTATCTGAGTGAGAATGGAGAAGGCAAGGCCAAATCCAAATCCGAAAGTATACTCCTAAGAGTTTTAATCCCAAGTTCCATAGCCAAAATTGTTTGGAAAGCCTTGCATATATATTCACTCTCTTTGAGATTTAAAGCTCTGAGAAGACCTGCAGTTTCCCAGGTATTAGTCAAATGAAACATGGTAGGTTTTTGTTTGTTTTATAATACCTAATTTCTTGTGGGAGTAACATTTATTAGAATACCACTTAGGAAAAATTGACTTAAGGAGATTGGTTAAACTTAAAGCTTATTCGTGTCAGTAAACTTGGTAGAGTTGCTGCAAAAAGGCTTTCACTGGACATGGAATGACAATTTTACTTAGGTTTGATGTGCTCAGCCATATCTGGAGTTTTGTGTCTATACACATTGAGCACAATCAGAGGAGTAGCCAGAAGGATGAATGGCCTGCAGCCAGTGATGGGATATTCAACCTGGAATAGAGAAAATCAAAAACATACATTATGCCATTTTCAAATATTTGAAGTGCACTCCAGTGGAGGAGAATATAGAGGCAAAACTGGGTCCACTTGGACGAAGTTATCTACCTACTTTCTACTCGTTATCTCTGAATGGAAAAAGCTTATCCATGAGATAATAAGTTCCCTTTCAGAGGATGCAGTCAAGCAGACTGACTACTCTTTAGAGTATGAGAGAAAAGAGTCATCTATTGGATATAGTACTGAGCTTTGGCCTGTGGTTGGTACTGCAGTACCACCATCCCAATCCCCTCAGTTCAGGTAGCATTTACAAATCCGTATGCATTTGGAAATACGGAAGTCTTTTGTTGGTTGGTGGTTGTTACAGTACTCGGGGACTACTGGAATCTGGGCCACATGATTTCTAAAGGTCCTTTCTAGTTCTGAGTAAGTGGCTTTTTTCTATATGTGGCTAGCGATTCCTATTGGCAGGAAGGGTAATTGGTCTCAAGTTCAGGGCTAAGTATCTTTCACTCTAGAATATTGCATTAGCCCTCCAATTGTTCTCCCTCCAGGTTTATTTCCCTGCCATCCAGCTTCTTACTATTCCCTGGTCCGTCTTCGTAAAATGCAGAACTGGTAGCACTCAGCTGCTTAAACATTCATAATAAAAAACGTCTTACTGGGGTAAAGTACAACTTCTGTGCAAGTTGTGTGAAGCCCTTCTCTGGCATCTTCCTGCCTTATAGATTTCACTTCCCGCTAGTACGTAGTTCTGTAGAGTATGTCTATGCCATACTCAAATGACTTCACATGCTTGCCTTTGTTGTTCCTTCTGTGAATACCTCTTGCGCTTTAAAGAGTTTGGCATGTATGTCTTGCCATTCCTAAGAAGGCTCTCAAAATCTAGCCTGCCTTGTCTCTCCCAACTTTTCCCCTATGATATACTCCTCTAGCCACACATTCTTTCTCTTCCTTGACAGACAAGCTGCTTTCTGCTTCAGGGACCTTACCCAAGCTGTTTCCTCTGCCTGGATTTCTTTTCTCCTTGCTCTTCATCCACAGAACTCCTACAGATCCTTCAGGTCTCAGTTGTTGGGACAGTCTCCCTTGGGAGTCTTCTCCCAGCCCTGAGATTAGATATTGCCCTGATAAGTGATTACATAGCATCCTGTAATTTTCTTCAAGGGAATTATCCTCAAATTAGAGTCTCTTGAGTATTATGAATTCACTGAATGTCTTGTTCATTATTCTTATCTTAGTTTCTACTCTAGTGCCTGGTACATCATAGGTGCTTCATAAATAACTGAATGAATGAAAATGAGAAGACTTTCCTGATGGCAGGCTTTTGTCGGTTCTTTTTATAACCTTCCTTAGTATTTTATATTCAACATTTATATATGTCTGGGAGTTTTGTGAGGAGTGGGGCCATTAGCTCAGCTCACTTTTGCATCTCCAGGTGTCAGGAACGTTAATGTTGTTCATTGTAACAATTCTACTTCATTTTACATCTCTGCCCTTACTACCCCTTTACTATCCCTGTCAATAAGCAGAGGTATTTTAAAAATTCTAAGTTTTGTAGTTCTTGTATCTTTTTTATTACTGTTTTTATTAGAAGTACCACATCGTTGGCATGGCAGGTTTTGTCATTATAATCTCCTCTGAGAAATATACATCAAACTCTTATCATACACATTTTATGATTTGCTAAGGTCTGTTTCTAAGCAGGTTTTGTTGCATTTATGAGCTTATGTTGTTTACCTTTTCAATACTTTTCCTAAACAAATACAAAAAAAATTTATGTTGAAAATAAGTAGCAAGCGAATTTAATGTATAGAATTTCATTTTATTGACTTCTTTCAACCATGCTTGCATTCCTTAAATCACAGTATTTTATTGAGATATAATTTACACATCATAAAACTCACTTATTTTATGTGTACAATTCAGTGATTTTTAGTAAATTTACAGAGTTGTATAACCATAATCACAATGAGGGTTCTTTTTAAAGTATTGTTTAAAAATTATAAATCATAGTTTTTTAAAGAATGAATAATGGGACTTTTCCCCCACCTCTTCTAAATCCCAATTAGAAGAGGGATCCCCTCCCTCACCGTTGGTTTATTAATATATTCTTAGTGGCATTTTATTTGGTGATGCTGGTGGAAAGTTCAAACCAGGAGCTTATATCTGTGCAGTGTGAACAATAAGAGGCCACAGAATTGCTGTCTTGCAGATTTACTGAGTCTAGAGTGGCTGTCACCACTTGTGAGGTGGCAGAGGGGATAAGCAGGAAGTGGGAGAGGAAATGAGATGTAGAGTGGAGTGGGAGGAGAGAAACAGATGGGGAAGGAGAAGAGAAGGCAGGTATAATGGGAAAGCCATTGTATTTCTAAGATGTGAAAAACTTGCTGTATTTTATGAACCAGAGTTTATAAAATTTGAAAATGGAAGAAAAAAAATACCTCCTTTGGGTCAGTTTCTGAGAATACTTCGGGCTACTGCTTTTTCATGTTTGTTCTTTTCTTTTGCCTCTTCTTTGGGTTCTAATTTTCACACCTTACCTGGTGCGTGCTACTTTGTAGTCTGTGGTATAATGTTACTATGGCTGCCTGAGCAATGTGAGTGTTTTTGGTGCTTGTAAAGCACACAGGGGAGGAGGCATTTTTCGCCTTAGGGAGCTTCTTGTTCAAAAGATCCTTAAACAGCAGATGATTCACAGTTTTAGGCAGAAATAGGGAAGTCGAATCCAGAACTACAAGTAAAGTTCAGGTGTGGCATAACATGGTCATTGACATAAGAGAAAAGATAGGAGCTGAATCATGACTTTCATTGTCATTTTAGCTTTTAACAAGAGTTTCTATAGTAACATCATATGTTAGTGTTATGGTTCAATGCTGTGTTTCTGTTTTTCTCAATAAATGCACTTGATTTTAGTGCCGAACCTGAAAGATATCCCCACTGCCTAAGGCATCTTTGCCCATCTTGGCAGTCGGAATCCAGTTCATGAAGCACGAGTTGATTGGTCTTCATGGTAGAAAGGCCCTAACTAGATGTATTTTCTGCATCTGTGTAATGGAACTGTTCTTTGAATATTTAATATAAAGTAGATGGTATTTCAGTAATATGGAGAGATTTCAGTAATATACAGAAACAGTACAGAGTACGAGTTTAAAAGCTTTTATTGACTGAGTGGATGCATGAATGGAATGAATGAGTTATATGGTGTACATGCGGTCCTTCAGCTATCAGTTTCTTGGAAGTTTTGAGCAGCCATTGTTGAATTTCAACAATTTCATTGTTGAAGGTAAAAGGTGGAATATTCCATGAAAATTTCTGTTCGTACACTCACTCTGGGTATTAAAATCCCAGAGTTGTCCTACATGTTGTCTTTTTCTCTGCTTTACAAGCACTGCCGTTTTTCACTACTCTGACAAGATTGCCTTAAATCTAAACTTGAGCTCTGTACTTGGCACATAGTAGGT
This sequence comes from Pteropus medius, assembly GCF_902729225.1. Classification (NCBI taxonomy): domain Eukaryota; kingdom Metazoa; phylum Chordata; class Mammalia; order Chiroptera; family Pteropodidae; genus Pteropus; species Pteropus medius. Next base: position 24,155,186 of record NW_024340692.1, read on the forward strand.
ACTCAACAAATATACATGGTCAGGCTGGCTTTAAGGGAAAACTACTATTACGGGCCATTTTATTGACTGTGTCTCTATTTCTTCTAGTGTTTTCATAAATCTTTAGGATTTTTACTTTATTCAGAGAAAAAGAAATGAATTATTTCACTTTGGCAAACATTAAAAAGTAAGAGTATAGACAGATATCTATAAAGATTTTGAGATTGCTTCTTAAGCCCTTGTTTTGAAACTTTAAAAAAATCTAGTATATTTAATGTTTAATAAAAGCTCCAAATGCAATAATCTATTATTTGACATTTTTCTTTCCATTAGTTTTAGGCACAAAATACACATTTTTATTATGAAGTCAGGGGTGAAAACACCACATGTAGATAACTTATTTAAATTAGTTTCCTTTCCTACATTACCTCCCCTATTATCTCTATACATCTGGGAGGTGAAAATGGTGGTCACCTTAGTTAATCTAAGTAACTAATTGAGCATTTTGGAATGTAGTACCAGGTAGCTCGAGAATTTCATGTTTAACTGATGGCCTAACTTTTTGTATGTATTATATGATATAGCTGAGTGCTTTTTTCACAGTACAGTTCTTTTGGCTCTTAATTCATTAAATTTAGTTGAAAGAAGTCCAAAAGAGACCAAATTTTCTACCAAATTTGTGTGTAAGATATTAGAGTGATCAAATGTATTTAGTTGAGAATGATGTTTACATTTTGGAGGGCACGTGTAAATGTCCAGGTGTGGGTACTTCTATTCAAAGACTTCTGTACTATTAATTTTTCTAATAGTACAAAAATTACTATCAGTTCTTGCTCATTCTTTTTAAAACTGAATCATGGATGGAGGGATTTTCCTATACTGTCCATCCTAGTTTTTCTATTGCATTTAAAAGAACTACCTAAAGTTCTCTAATTTTTTACTGCTAGCAAGGATAGTACATTTTTAAACATTTTAAAATATGCAGCCCCCTTGACAGGAATTAAAATATGAACACTTTTCACATTCTCAGAAGAATCATAAACATTTAATTTCTATATGTCCTTCTAGTGTTTAACAAACATCAAGAGATTTTTTAAATTTCTAGGAAATGTTTTCAAAATTTTATATAGATGGCAGAGAAAAGGGAATGCCAAGAAAGCAGGTGGAATGAGTTGTGTTATTTTGTCAGTGGGAAGATGTTGAGTCAAAATGCACCACTGACATGAAAGTAAAATTTAAATTTCTACCAGTTGTAAGGGAGCAGCCTTCATGGGGATGCAGTTGGATGCCCAGATACTTCTCAGCAGTATAGACCCAAATATACCCTAAACATTTAGTCATCCATCACCCAGGGCTTTTCTTTGAAATAGGGAGACCCCTAAATCTTGTTTTGCATGTAATTGAAGTTAGAGGACATGTTAGGAAAAGCTATTCTTGACTGACTAGAAAACAAATAATTGTATTTTGTTTCTGATCTTCATTTATAGCACCAGCAACAAGTGGTGCAGGCTGTGGAACGGGCCAAGCAGGTGACCATGGCAGAACTGAACGCCATCATTGGGGTACGTGGCCTTTCCATTTTAGCTCTGATCTTGGTGTTTGTCATCAGCTTTCTCATTCTCTCTTTTTAAATTTTATTCCGTCAAAAGGGCAAAAGACAGTAGAGCACCATAAAGTGAAATTAAGGCACTTTGCCTTTAATCTCATGAGATTTGATGGCTGCCTCAGAAACTTTGGATCCCATTCTCACCAGTTCAAGTTGACATGCTCCTGAAAACTCTCCCCTATGGAGATTGGGTAGTTTTCATAATATTTTTTTCCTTTGCAATCAGCTTCTATTGCTAACCTGGTTTTTTGTATGGCAGGGGTGGGTAAGGGAGGGAAGATAACAGATTGCCCTGATGTTAAAACAACCTGATTTCTTTTATCTTTCCTCAACACATTAGAGTATCTAACATTTTTAGTAAAATAAAATGTACTTTTTTTTTTTTTTTTTTACATCTCCGTTACTACTCTTCTCCTATGATGAGTGGTTCTTATGGACGAGTGTCCACATTTGTAGTAGAAATAACAGATGAACTATACCTTTTTAAAAAATTAGTGGCCCACTTAGAAAATTCTTCCCAGTGATAGTAGCGTTAATGTTGCGTAGAAATCCTGCTGGAATTCATCAGTTTGGACAATCACGCCAGCTCTCATTTATATTTTCGATCTCTCAGATTAAGGTAACAAGTAATAAAATAAGGTGCTAAAACTTAGAAATAAAAGTGAGAAATCTTAGCCGAAAAGAGCACATATTCACATCTCTATTTATGTAGCTGGTGCAAGCAGTTCCTTAGGTTATCTTAATGAAGACACTACATCTGTACTTGCCTCTTTCTACCCTCTCCCAAATACTTTCTTTTGTGTATACACAAAAGTCTCCTCTTTTTTTCCCTCAGTGTATCAAACACACTTTGAAATGCTAATTATTCCATTTACTTTCATTAAAATTCAAATTGCAAGTGAAGATGCGGATAAGGGTCGCCTGATAATCAATCTGAAGTGAAGATATTGCTTCAATTATGCCTTTGTCTTTTAACAAGGAAATCAGGACTCTGGTACAACTGCTGATGGTGGTGGAGCAATAGTCTGATTGTAGCTTGTTTCTTAATGGGTAATTTCGAGCTGGATTTTGTGTCCCTCTGACCACAAGAAAATACTGGTAGTAAATTAGAAGACATAATAAATGGAAAAGAGTAACCTTTATTTCTTCAGACGTGCCCCTTGGAAAGAAGAAGCTGAATCAGAACAAGCCATGTAGACTCGTTTGTCATACATTTTCTTCACTCTGGGGATGGGGAAGAGTTGAGAGGAGAATACGTTTCAAAATTAGTGTTTTTTTTCCCCTAAGATTCCAGAAAATAGCAGTATATTAAAAAATTTTAAGCATTGAGAAAACTTTAATTTTAAAGTTAGTGTATATGTCAAATGCTGTATTCACCTTGGGATGTATTTGGTTATCACATCTCCCAAGGACACTCAGGATAGAACTTAAATTTGTCAGGCACTACACTCTGCTGTTGAAGGAGAGAGAATGGGTGGAGTGAGGACTGATAAGAGAGCTTGCTGGGTCATTTCTGGCTTAGTGTTTATTGTTTGTTTGAAGTGCTAAAATACAAGTAGCCATCCTACCTATGTCTGGTTGGCAGTCTTTTCTAGGAAAACAGTGCTTTTTTGTTTCTTTTTTGATTCTTATTAGTTACTGTTTGTACAGTGGAGAGATTAATCTAAATAAAAAACACATTGTTTTGTGTTAGATGTTGCTTAAAAATATGAAGGAAGATATAAAAATCAACAGGTTCTCTTCATCACATCAAGAATATTTTATTACTGTTTTATATCTATTTCATTTTATATACTTTGTTTTGAATAGGATGGCAGATTGCCTTTTCTCAGGGAAAGGATGATTTATGAGACTAGCCAAGGAGCCGACATATTGTGTATATATGGATTTAATTATTAAAATAAAGCCAATTTAATTTTGTGACCTAAAACTTATTTGAAGAACTAACTCAGTAGAGCCGCATGCTCTTAAAGCAGCATGTGCTATATAGTGGGAGTTCCAAATCATTTGTATCTGCACAGAAAATGGAGTCAAGAGCACATAATCTGACTTGTGAAAAAAAATTGCAGAATAGAAAAACAACAGTTTTAGGGAGCCACAAACCATGTGAGAAGGAAAGAGCTTGATTATAAACTAACTTGATACATTTCTGTTGATGCTCTTTGGTCTTTCGTCTGTTTCAGTCCTTCTAGTGCCTTCTTTCCAATAGTTTTCAGAGTTGTAACATTGTGGAATTTTAAAATGTACCTGTTTTGTGTGCCCTTGGGCATGACTGTGTTAGAGGTGATGGTATTTCGACCTGCTACCAGAGGCGATGAAGGGTCAATTTTCGATTTTTGTTGCTTGAGTCTTAGAATGTAGTTGGCAGTGATTTTTGGTACCGAGGGAAGAAAATTTTTCTCCTGAGAGGCAGACCCATCTAAACCCCTGCTGACCTTCCTTTGTTTATCACTATGTATGAATCTTTTTTTTTGTATGTATGCACACCATCCAGACAAGTGCAGATGTTCCCAGATTTAATGAAATCTGATGAAGCACCTTTTTAACTCTGCAATATTATTCTACCTTCATTGGTAAATGAGCCAAACCAGTGATCCATGCCGTTTAAATGCAAAATGCTGAAGTGAGCCTGAAACCTGGAGAGGCGGCTTGTTCTCCTGACAATAAGCTAGTTGTGCTTAATGGAATGAAACACAGTTATAATGATTTCTTTCACAGGTCATGTTCAGTTTAAAACTGTTGATAGATTAAAATAAGTTAAATATCATTTATCTTTTATTTAAAAGGAAAAAAACAGGAAAATTCCTGTGTTGTTTTCTAGTTAATTGTGTGTGTGTGTGTGTGTGTGTGTGTGTGTGTATTTTAATTGGTTATATTTCACATTTCCTTGAAGCTTTCCTGGAGTTCCCCCAAATGGGCTGAGGGAATGTTATGTATCTAGTTTGATCTTGTCATGTGTCCTACTAGCCACTGTGTTTTTAAATTAGAATCTCTGCGAGATCACACTGTTGGAACAACACACAGATTGTAGTTTTAAATCAGTAATATGATCTAATTAGAAATGATGTTTTCATTTCCTGTATTATTAAATTGAGTCATCTGACTATCTTAAAATGCTTTTTAAATCCATTACACTATGTAATCAGCACATGCTGTGTGAATGTGGTTATGCTTAATAAAGGAGGCTGACTTGGAACCTCATAAAATTTCACCAAAGAAGCTATCATTAAGAAACAGAAGGTTTTTTTTTAGTGTGAACATTGGAGAAGAAAATGCCTTGTAAAAAATAGAAAATAGGGTTCCTTTGGATCCCCCACTTTTAAATCTAACTCTTTGAAGAAAAAAATGATAGAAATATACATTAAAAAAGAAAAGCACACCCCCTTAAAAAATTCTAAGAACAGGTATGCCATGGTGTTGTAGGAAAATGCAGTTTAGCACAAGAAATGCTGAACCTCAATTTTTAGCAGTGACATTTTAATGATAGGAAGTCTGCAAAATTATTTGCCATCAATTGTGAAGGCAATAACAAGCCTTGGTGGTTTTTCACACTCTCTGTGTTAAGTGCTTTCAGAATGACAGCGTAAACTGTGTTAGAGAACTCCAAGGAAGTAAAACTGATTAAAATGTTCATGCTTGAATGGTGCTGATGGAATAGTTCATTTGGACTTTCTCTACCTCCTGCAGCTCAAGCTGAAATATTAAAATTCAGTGGATTTAAATCTCTCTCCTCTCAGCTCAGGAAAAAAACATTACATTTTAATAGGTTTTAAACCCATAATTCATTGGTTTGGAGCAGCACTATTAAATCTATTTAAATATTACTTGTATTACTAAAGAAATGATTTAAATGACTTTGCCTTTACTATCCTATGTGTTTGAGTTATTTTAAAAAAAAGAAAGAAAATGCCTTTGGGATTTTTTTTCTTTCTCTTAGCATTTTGTTTTATTGTCCTTGTCATATGATTAGCCCTTAAATTTTATTTATACACACACACAGATACACACACACGCGCGCGCGCACACACACACACACACACAGACACACACACACACACACACATATTCCAGATTGGCATTTTGGCAGAGGGTTTTGCAGTATGACAGTTTTAAAATATGTCCCTTTTTTCCAGTTTAGATTTCAAAACTGCCATTTTAAGTTTCAGAGGCATTTAGATGCACCATTATAGTAATTTCCCTTGTAGATTCTTTTAAAAATAATCAGCATTAGGTAAAAAAATGAAAAATAATAAATATATAGGTATAGACAAAAATGAGTGTGTTTTCTCCTTCCTTACAACACAGCCCTCAGTAACACAAAACTTGAAATAAAATTAAAAATATAACTGCACTTTTTAACAAAAGCAAAATTATATTAAGTATCTAAAAGCCTTATTTTTATCTCTTCTGTGTTTGCTAATAAAGGGCTTTCCAGAAATACTAATTTTGCAGTAGTTGTGCTATTATTCTTCTTTTGGCACAGATGCTGAAGCAGTGTTGTCCTTCCCGAGTCCACCTTATACCCCCTTCCCTCTAGCCATTGCCATTACAATGTGTCCCATGGCTTGACAGCACTGCTCAGCCACACCACTGAAGTGCTTACATTTCCCCGGTGCTTTTTGTGGGACCTTCATGGACACCACCCTTCACTTATGCATATGCAGCTCTGAAAGGTGAGGGAGTTACCACCCAGTGCGATAATCTTGGAACTGCAGGCAAATATTGGAATGCTCCCCTCCTGCTCCTTGAGTGGACAGTTTTGAGGAGCTTTTTACATTCCTACACAAAGAGTTCCTAGCAGGATGGAGCTTTAGCTGCCCATGGAATTTGGCTTACGATGTAGTGATGAAGAATCCATCTTGTTTCGAGTTTCTCCCCTTCCCTGATTCATTTTCCGTAGGCCCCCACTCCTGTTCTGGGATCATTTCTCAAAATTCCCTGCAACCAAGCCACGTCCCTCCACTTTCCTGGAGGAACTAAGACACTTGGGATTAGACTTCATCTGCCTCCAGCTCTATAAGGGGCCTTTCTGGTCTAGGTAGGCAGTTGTACTCATTTCCAGGGCTAGAATCATGACTTGTGTTCTGATGTGAGTTCTGTGCATAAAATATTTTTGATAACAGCTCGACTTTTACATTAGTTTTTAAAAAGTATTTTTCAATAAAAACTTACAGGTGAGCTTCCCATTCTTGTTCTTTTCTCAACTTATTACTATTGCTATTTTTTAAACATATATTATATGGAACAAATTTAATAATGTACTATAAAGTAGTTTTGTGTTTTATCAGAAATGTTATTCCAGCTTTGCTACTCTTTACTGAACAGTGCCTTGTGCTTACAGACTTTATAAAATATGCTGCTCACTGGCTTCATGATTTATAAAGCTTGCTGGGATGGAGTTTGGGGGCAAAAGGCAGATTTTATGCAGTTGTAGGGCTTTGTTCACCTGCTCTCACAAGGTATATGATAAAGCCGCGATTGCACAAAAGCCAAAGCAGTTTTACATTGTGAGTGTGCACCTTCCTTTGTATCGCATGTTGGTATGCCTGCTCCTCACCTTTTTTTAAAACTACTTCATTTTTACTGTGGATCAGGGGACTACATTACTGAACAATATAGTCTTAATCTAATCTTTATCCTATAATTCGAGGAGGCTCTACGAGGTAGTAATTTCCCTTCTCTCATAACAAAGACTCTCATATATCTAAATCAGTTTTTAGCTCTGCCTCCACTTCAGAACTCTAAAGAAACCTAAAGAACAGGATTTCTAATTTTTCCTTCCATTCTGCATTCCATTAGTTTCTATTACAGAGTTTTTCTAGAAGAAATTTCTAGAAGCTAGTCAGGTTTTATTTTGTTATTTTTATTGTCGCTGACATGAAGTGCTACTATTTTTCTTTCTGTTGAGAGAAGGAGCCCTTTTCTCCCTCCTTCCCCTTAATAAATACATTTTTATAGATCAGGGTAGAGTTAAGCACACAGAGTTAACAAGAGTTGCAGAATATGCCTAAACATTTTAGGTACATCTGACACAGTTTAAGGCATGTGGGCATTGGGCTTTCAGGAAGAGTAGTTTCCCATAGCTGTACATCTATAATTCATTCACACCAGGCCTGTGTAGGAGTCCAGGGGTCCCGATGGAAATGTTACACAGAAAAGCAGGCTATATTTAAGGCAGCTTTGCAAGCTTGTACCTTGTTATCCCTTTTTATTGGTTAGTAGGTTTTATCCCCCCATTTTGCTTCCCCTTTTCTAATTTTCTTATGTCTTCCCATAGTGTTTCTATAAGCAGCATCACCAGCTGCCATTTATTTAGTCAGACCTTTTCCCTTATAGACTCAGCCTACCTTGTGTCTCTCAAAGTTAGAAGCAAGGGAGGAGGCAGGCTCACCCCCAAACAGGCAGCTAAAAGGCTAATGACTCGGGCTAAGTTTTAAGGACTGTTGAGAATCCTTTCACCTAGAAATATTTGTGGTCTTACATGTTCTAAGGACCTTTGCAAAAAAGATTAGAACTTTTTAGGAACAGTAAGAGTGATTTAATGATTATATCTATTCATGCATTTATTCAGCAAATATTCGAGCTCCTTCACCAAATCCTATTAAAAGGGCACACTTTATTTTCATTTTAAATGATATTTTTAAATGTTTTCTGAAATGTATTCTGAAATGATCTTCAGATTAAATCATTTTATTAAGGTTTTAGTAGTTGTAAGCTTTCTGGTTTTATATTTTACTACACGTAATCAACTTTTAACTAACACATTTTAATTTCCATAAAACTTTAGTTTCCAAGGATAACAGAGTAAAGAGAAAACAAATAATGGAAAACAATGAAAACGAGGTTGCATACATCACAAATTTGTATCTTTTCATACTTTCAGATATTTAGAATTAGGAATCTAGCAATGCACATTCATTATTTATATATTCTCTATCCTTTTTTCGTCAGATTTATCAAGGTATAATCTACATAAAGTAAAATTATCCCTTGTAGCATATAGCTCTTTGAGTCTTGACAACTAAATATAGTCATGTACTACCACCACTTTCAAGATCTAGAATATTTCTCTTCCCGCCCCACCCTACCACTTCGAATTCCCTTATTTCTTTATAGTCACTTCTTTTCCTTACACTAGTCCTTGTCCAGCTGCCCATATGTTTTCTCTTCCGAAATGATCCTTTTTGAGAATGTCCATGAATTCCATATAAATAGAATTATACACTAGCATTTTGCATTTTCATTCCTCATTTAGCACAATGCATGGTTTGGTTGCCTCTATCAGTAGTTGGTTCCTTTGTATAGCTGAGTAATATATTCCATTGTATGGATATAAGGATTTGTTTAGCCATTCATCTCTTGAAAGACCGTTTCAAATTATCTCGTTTTTAGTGATTGTGAATAAAGCTGCAATAAATATTCACATACAGGTTTTTTTAAGGGACTATAAATTTTCATTTATTTTGGGTCATTACCTAGAAATGAGATTGTCTATGTTAAGTCTATATGTTTAACTTTCTAAGTAACTGACATACTGTTTTCCAAAGTGACCATATTGTTTTGCAGTCTCACTAATATGTATGAGAGAACCTTTGTTCCACATCCTCATCATCACTTGGACTTGTTGGGTTTTTAGCTATTTCTGATAGATGGATAGTGGTGCTCATGTTTTTATGCATTTCCATAACAGCTAAGGATGCTGAGTGTCTTTTTTTGTGTGTTTATTTGCCATCCCTGTATCTTCTTTAATAAGTATCTTTCTCATTTTTTTTCCAGTTATTTTTTAAAGTTTTGATAGTTTTTTAAAATATTTTGGATATAACTCATTTATGTATCTTGCAAATATTTTCTTCCAGTTGTAGTTGTCTTTTAATTTTTTAATGATATCTTTTCAAGAGCAGAAGTTTTTAACATTGATGAAATCTAATTTACGAATTTTTTTTTTCCTTTATGAGTCTTACTTTTAGCTATGTCTCTCAGTAATCTTTGCCTCACCCAGGACCACAAAGATTTCCTCCTGGGTTTTGTTCTAGAAGTTTTATATTTAGGCTCATGATTCAGGTTGAATGAATTTTTGTTTATGATATGAAATGCAGTTGACTTCCTTCGTTCCTTCCTTCTTTCCTCTCTTTTTCCCTCCCTTTCTCCTTCTCTCTTTCTTCCTTTTTCCAGATGAACATCCAGTTCAATTGTTCATCAGCATTTGTCAAACAGACTGTCTTTTCTCCACTGAATTGCCTTTGTGCCATTGTTGAAAATCTGTTAATTATATGTGCAGTTCCATTTCTGGACTCTATTCTGTTCCATTAAACATGTTGTTCTTTGCCAATAACAGAATATCTTGATTTCTGTAGCTTTCATTATTGATATTTTCCATTCCATTTTGTGCTTACTCTTTACAGTTCTTGCCCTCTTTTTAGTACCCCTCAGAACTCAGATCTTTACTGTTGGTATTGTAGAGACTGACTGGTGGATGAAGGGAAGAACTCAAGCTCAGTACAGAAACTATCACATGTCAAAAGTGGTGTCTATTTTGACTTCAAACTGTTCTCACAAGGGTGAGTGTACCTTGCATCTCTCCCTGGTACCAGGTACTCCACCCTCTAGTCTCTAGCAGCCTTCTCGTTATAAGACTTGTTTGTGCATTTGTCTGTCTATACTTCATTTTGCACATGGCAGCCAGAGTGATCTTTTTCTAAAATATAATCGGATCCTGCTTAAAATCTTTCTCTTATCGCTGCTCATTTTACTTACAATGAACCCTGAATTTCTTACCTTGGTCTTCTGGACTCTGTATGAGCTGACTCTTTGCCCACATCTCCAACTTGATATGCCACTCTCTTAATTTGCTTGTCCTTCAGCCACACTGCCTTTTTCTTCTGTTCCTGGATCACTTCAGGCATCTTCTTGATTGAGGGTTTATATATTAGCTATTCCACCTCTAGAACACTCAACTTGTCCTCCATGTCTTGACTAGCTCTTTCTCATGTCCTCTTCAAGGTCTCAGCTCAGAGGTTATCTCCTAAGAAAGAACTTCCCTGGCTGACTTTAGTAGTTCATTTACCCAATTCATTCTTTGTCTCATTAGCCCATTTTATTTTCCTCGTAGCATTTACCATATATTATGTGTGTGTCACTTTCCCTTCATTAGCAGGGGATATCTTGTTCACTTTCATAGCCATGGTACCTAGAACAATATGTAGTTCATCATTTTCAATAAATATTTGTACAATAAGTATTTGGTAACTTTGTTCAATAAGTGTTCAATAATTTGTTTATAATATTTAATAAAGAAATGTCCCGTAAATATTTGTTAAATGAACAAATACTCTATTTTGAACTATTTTCACATTTAACAGGTAACTGAAAATAGTAAACGTTTATTGAGTACTTGCTTTATGTTAAATACTGTGCTAAGCATTTGCATGTATTATTTTGTTTAATCTTCACATCTGGAAGGTGGTAGAATTATTGTCTCAACTCTACAAATAATGAAACCAAGGTTCTGAAGGAGTTAGTTTTCTGAAGCCCACACAAGGAGAACACAGATATTTAACCAATCTGGTACACTTGGCCCTTATTTGTTTCCTCATCTCCATGTTCTTTTTTTTTTTTTTTTTTTTTTTTACATCAAGATCTTTATCCCTCTCCACTAATAGAATCCTCCAGGTCTTTACTGTCCAGAGTTCAGTGACGGAGATAGAAATTGGGTGTGCCTGATGCACATACCAATTGGTTAGCATAAATTGTCTGAATTATATTAGTTCCATAGATCACTTAGATACTCTTGACTCATCATGCTGTGTTTCTTCCTTTGTGTTTGTAACTTACTTTCATGTAAGAATTAAAAGTCATAAACTCCACTACCAAGATAGGTGTTTTAAACCTAGATCCATGGATCTTCTCAGATTTCATGCTTGGGTATTAAGCTGTTCATTAGCTCCCTGAAATGTTTGCAGAATTGAACGTGGGGAGAAGGGAGGAGGGTGAGGGCGAGGGCGAGGGAGAGGGAGAGAGACCGCGCGTGCACGTGAACCAGAGAGAAGTATGTACATTTTCTAGAAAAGAAATTTTGATCTTAAATTCACTAAGGGTCCCATGACACAAAAAAGTTTTGCCTTGTGCCTTACAGGACTAGAACTGTGCACGGTCCAGATGAAATAAAATATTTGGTGGAATACATGTAGATAAAAAGCAGTTGTCTATACCATTATAGGGAGACATAGCTGGACAAATTGTTCAGAAACCTGGAAATCAGAAGTTTACACTGAATGTGTTTCTATATATTACTCAGAGGATGGGGTAGTTTCTTGAACTATTTGTGGGTTGAAAAAAACCCCTATATTTTGTTCATATTGTCATAGGTATTATGGAAAGAAGGTAGCCACATTAAACTTCTAAGATTTAACTATATTTAATGATAATAATTGTTTGGGATATCCTCATATTAAGAATTAACTGGAGCCAGCAGTCATAGCAAAAGAAAATACAGACAAGTAAATATTCCTTCAGAATACTCATTCTTTTTTTGGTTTCTTATTCATACAAACATCCTTTACAGTTCTGGGGCACAAAGACAACTAAGAACTAGTCTCTGCCTCTTCAGTGCTCATGGTTTCATGGGAGGAGTAGATCCATAGATGTATGAATCATGTTTATATAAAGTTATGAACCAAGCACAAGGGGAGACCGAACAGGATAGCAGTTACCCAGTAAAAGCACAGGTGAGGGTAAGCTAATTGCAGGCAGAGTGGGTGAGGAAGGGGGATGACTGATAGAGGAGGACAGTAAAGGGCCCACACCAGATTCCAGTCAAAGGACATAAATAAATTAGAACTATAGGCATTGCCAATATATTTTGGGGGGTCCTATTTTCGAAATTAGTTCATTGCCTTATAATAAAACTACGTACATTTCCTCTACTTCCATTTCTCCATCTTGAGAAAACTTTGCCCATCCTACTTGTGAATAACAACTACTTCATGGGATACAGTAATATTGCAAATTTAAATAATGATATTGACCTAATAAGCAAGAGTTAGAGCTACTCCCACCCCCGCCAAAACTTTTAAGAAAAACTAAAAATGACACATTCTTGAACTCTTTTTAGAACTGTTCTATAGCTAGTCTGCTCTTTGTGATTCTCATGCATTTTTCCCCCCTTGGTAGATTCATAAAACGGGAATTTATCTTGGCCCAGGTTGTCTTCTGTGACCAACAGGGGCAGTGCCACTCTGGTCCCAAAACAAAGTGGCAGTCACGTTGTATTTTTTTTTTTTTTTTATTTCCCTAGAGTGTTTCCCAGTTGACCCAAAGCAATTTGTAGACACAGCTCTGCACAAAGTAATAACAGAGAGAAGAAACTGTTGAGGGAAGGAAAACAGTTTAAGCTGCTATCTACTTGGATTGAAAGCTCAGAGGTTGCTTTTGTTTTTCTTTCATCTAATAGCCTTAGAGTGGCTTCTGAGCAAAGATAGGTGTCAAGGCAGGCTTTGGCGGGGGTGTTTTCTTGCAGGCAGAGTCTACTTCCTACTGTGGAGGCTAAAGCATTCCACGTTCCACGTGCTCTGTCCATCCTTTCTCACAGCTGAGCTGTGGGCATGTGACCTTGTCCAGGTCAGTGAGATGAAATGAGATACCTTTTACCCTTAACAAAAAGACACATAGCAAATTACCTTCCTTTCTTCTTTTGGTTGCGTGCGTATGAGTTAATGCTTGGAGCTGTGGTAGCCATCTTACGATGAGGGAAATAGGATACGAGAGAAGCCATGAGAATCAGAGAGATACTGACCTGGAGCTTTGATACCACCAAGTTGACCATCCACTTGTTATATGTGAATTAAAAACCCTTATTATTTAGGCTGCTTTTATTTGGGCATTCTGTAACTTGCAGAGGAACGATCTTAAGTGATGTATTTTAATACCATGATGACTCTTCATGTATGTATAGGAAACAACCTAAACTTAAACCCAATGATCAAGGACCACTTCAGTGAACTCTCATACAGTATATCTATACATAGACATATGCTGTGCAGCCATTATAAATGATGTAGTCAAAACATTACTTAGAGATATGGGAAAATATTCTTTGATACATACTAAATAAGAAAAGAAGAAACATTTTAAACTACAAGATAGCATGATATTATTTTTATCTAAAAAGGCTTATATATGCATTGAAAAAATACTGGATGGACTTGCTAACATTATATTAGTAGTTTTCTTTGGCTGGTAGGATTATGCTTGACTTTAAATTACTTTCCATTCTACTTGTCTTTATTTAGCATAATTTTTTCAGTCTAAAGAAATTATAACCATGAACCTAAAACTGTCCTATAGAAGCTATTAATTTTAAAAGAGTATAAAACCAAATTGTATCTATAGATCCATTACTCTTCTGCCCTGAGTAAATGGTACTACCATCTACCCAACTACTTGAGCATCAACTTTACAACGTATCCTGAATTCCTCCATTTATTCTCACACAGTTCTCCTTTGATAACCATGTCTTTTCAGTGTCATCTCAAGTTATCTCCTTAAACTCTCTGCGACTTGTACTGCCACCACCCTAATCCAAATCATCATCATTTTTTGGTTTGAACTCCTTTCATCTGGCCACTCTCACATCCAGTCTCCATGTAACATTCTGAACGTTAAAATTTTTTTAAATTTTATCCTAGCTCCAACACTTACTAGTCTTTTGTAGGCCAATGAAATAGAAAAGTAGTCCAGTCAGTTTATCAGAGGGTCAGGCATATCAGTAGGTAAAAAGATAATCACTAGTAAATGCTACTGGGTGGCAGGGGGAGGTAGGGGGGATGGTTGGTTGTAGAAAAAGTGAAATTGGATCCACCTATCTCATCATGTGTAGAAGACTGAAAAGCATAAAAAGACAACTTTTAAAATTTCAGGAAAAATTTTTATTTTGGGCTAGAAAGGGATTTCTTGATTAGTCACAGAAAGCTCAAGCAAACCATAAGAAAAGAAATTGACAGTATTGCTCAGTTAAAATTAAAAATATCTGTTCATCAAAAGATATCTTAAAGAAAGAAGACAAGCCCAAAACTTGTCTTCTTGAGAGAAGATATCTGTAATACATACAGCCAACAAATGATTATGATCTAGCTTTACACCAGTTAAGGACAAACTAACAGTCCAACTTAAACAAAAAACTCACCACAGTCCAAAGCTCTCAGTATTTTTAGATGAAAATCTAAAACCATGATCCCACCAAACTTCCTTTTTCTTCCTTGTTCATTGTAGGGCCATTTCTATTCTGGCCTTTGCAACTTCTTTTCTCTCATCTCTGATTCTCTTCCAGCTCTCTGCAAAGGTGCTCTCATTCTCATCCTGCAGATGTCAGTTCAAAACTCATTTCCCAAAGTGTCTATCTCTGTTGATTCTTATATGAATGAAGGATTGTTTACCTCTTATGGTGAGACCTACCTAGTTAAGAAAGGTCCTTTTGGGGCAGCCAGTACACCACTGGACTGGATGGTGTTGGGGGCAGGGGGCGGGGGTTGTGCTGTTTTTCATGCTGAACAATCTCCCACTGACTTTATCTTTGGCCTTACATGGGCTGGTGTTGGCCTGAAAAATTCTGCACCTAATTCCAATGTCGAGTTTTTTCCCTATACCACCAAGCAATTCTCTGACACCAGCTGGGTATTCTGTAATTCAAGTCATTTCTGACACTGTCTACCTGGAGAAACATCAGATTCTACAAGTTAAGGGCTTAGCACTATAAGACTGCCCTGCCCCCCTCCCCTAACTGTATATGCTGATTGCAAGTCCATGTTGTCATCTATGCTTCCAGCACCCTCTCCTTGGTTTTGATTAATTTACTAGAGCAGCTCAGAGAACTCAGAGGAACATTTTACTTGCTAGAATACTGTTTATTATAAGAGAATATAACTCAGGAACAGGCAGGTAAAAGAAATGCATAGGGCAAGGTATAGGGAAAGGGCAGAGCTTCCATGTTTTCTCTTATTGTGGCGCACTCTCTAAATCTCCAAGTGTTCGACAATCTGAAAGCTTTCAAGACTGTCCTTTTAGGATTTTATGGACGCTTTGTTATTTGGACATGTTTTATTAAATCATTGGCCATTGGTCATTGAACTCAATTTCCAGCCCTCTCCTCTCCCATAGGTCTGGGGGCAAGACTGAAATGTCCAACCCTCTAATCACAAGGTTGGTTCTAGCAACATGCCTTAGGTGTTTTCCAACCGTCACCTCATTAACATAACAAAAGACCTCTGCTGCTCTCTGGAAATTTCCAGGGTTTTTGAAGCTCTTTTCCAGGAACTATGGACGATGGCCAAATGTATATTTCGTAATTCACAGTATCACAGCCTGGTTCAGTGTTCTTCAACAAGTTATGGGATTCTTGAGTGTGCAGTGAAATCAATTCAGTGAGCAAGTGGGTAGTCAGCAATAGAAAATCGGAGTGTGCTGCACATAATGTTTGATATTGTTCAACTTTTGTTTCACTTACGTGTGCATTTATGCAGTTACACACGTGTATGCACACACGAGTTGCCAGAATGCTGGTGAGCAACTCATCTTGATGTCATATGAGGTTCATTCTACTTCTAAAGTTCTAAGGCCAGTTGCAGGATTACTGAAGAACCTAAAGAAGATAGGCTTTTTAAGTTCAGCTTTACTTTTTAAGTACTCAAGTAACCAAAAGCCTTTCTGAGCATGATCTCTTTGCTTGGCGACTTTAATAGCTTAGATAAAAAATGGAAGCATAGGTTTTAGTAGGATAATGTGTTAAAATCACTGAAAAAAAATTCTTTAATTAGTTTAAACATGCCTCCAGGAAATTGTATTTTTGTTATTAATTTGCTTAGAAAACCTCTCCTAGTAAACTTTGGACCAATTCAGAAAAAAGTCTAATAGGATCTCTGATCAGAAATTTAATTTAATAAATCAGGTTTTTAAAGATTTTTTTTTCCCTTCTTTTCTTGCTGTTATTACTTTGTGAGTTAAACTGCAGGTTAAGACAGTAGATTCCTTGGCACAGTACTCATGGATTTGCTTGCATTGCTCGTTACCTGTCTTCTCCTTAAAGACCCAGGAATCTTGAAGACCACAGGAATCAGTGCTTTTAGTGTGAGAAATATCCTTGCAGTGAAAATCTTTCTTGAGTTGCTCTAAATGTAGATCTTTCCCTTGTAATAAATCTCCTGTTTTAAGTCATCAGGAATGAGTTACAGATAAGTTTAGGTTAAAAAGTTCCTTTCTTAGTTTTTTGTTTTTTTTTTTTTAATTCTTGTTTCTTTCCATGTATTCACTTAATGTTTAGCTTTTGTAGAGGTGTTAAAAGCAAGAACTCCCAATCTTTTGACTAGAAGGACACATCTTATTTTCCCCACCCCCATGAGTACAGAAAAGAGGGAAGAATAATAAAACAAACACTGCGTACTCATCACATAGACTCAAAAGTCTTTTTCACTTTTGCTTGATATCTGTATGTGTACACACACGCACAAACATACATACACTTTTCTGTTTGTGGTGAGCTTCTTGAAACTGAGGTAGTCATGATGACAGTTCACTCCTTAATACATCAACATGCTCTTTCTGATAAACAAGGGTGTTTTCCTATATAAGCGCAATACAATAAACATATCCTTATATCTAATATGTAGTTTATATTTTTCCAAGTGTCCAGAAAATGTCCTTGGTGGCACTTTGTCTTCATAGCGGTTTTTCCTCTATATAGGATTCATATTAAAAAATTCTTGGTTGTCCTGGCTTTTTAGTCTTTAATGTAAAACAGTCCCCAAACCATTTTACTTTATCACTGGCATTTTGAAGATTCCCAGCCAGTCTTGTGGAATGTTCCACAATTTAGATTGTATTCTTATGTAGATTTAAGTTAAGTATTTTTAGTGAAAATACTTCCAGTTTTTTCATATTATTGGTGAAGCTAGGTAATCTGTAGGGTGATAACTTTGACATTTGTGAATAACCTGTTTTCCAAAAACTTTACCCAGGGTTTTTGGTATCTATTGATGCTATTAATACATGAGGAGTAGTGAAGTGGTAAATTTTAAATTTTTTTTCTTAATTAACATTATTCTGTAAAGAAGAGCTTTTCTTGCTCCCCCTTTGGGCATGTGTGTGTGTGTGTGTGTGTGTGTGTGTGTGTGTGAGTGTGTGAGAGAGAGAGAGAGAGAGAGAGAGATTGTTATATGCACAATGTCTTATAATTTTCTCAACATCCTTGGAGAGGTAGATTTTATAACTGTCCCCACTTTTTACATGAAGAACTTGAGGCCTGGAAATGTTAAGTGACTGGCTCTTGCTCACATGGATGGTAAGGATTCCAGCCAGGTAGCTCTGGTGCAGCTTCATTATGATGCATACCTGAATGCCATCAGGATCTTCTTTCTTAGATTCAGTCAAATTCCCAGACAGTGTCCTTATAAGGGGCGTCTTCACAGTCCAAGGACTGTTGATACCAACTGAGGCCCAGGCCCTCCCCCATGCTTACTGCTGCATTTCAGTGTTTCTTGCCTCCTTTTTCTAGCTCTTATCAAAGTCTCTGGGCCCTCCCTTCTCTTCTAGCATGGCATCTCCTGGTTGGATCAAAACACACATATATACATATTCAGTGCACCCAGCTTTGCCAGCTGGTTGGAAAAATGGTTATGGATTTGGAAGCCATTTTCTAGTTCTTGGCCTCACAATGACTGATTGTTCCACCTGTTGTTTTCTTGGGGGCACCATGAACCCCACTCCTGGAAACTTTTTAAAACATACGTTATTATTACAGTTATTATTCTTTATGATGCTTAAAATGTCTCAAATTTTGCCAGTGAGGACCCATTCAGGTTGGCTCGATGTCCTGTTTGTCACACCCCATTAGTCTACATAGCTTTCTTGCTCACCTTGCACTTAAAAAAAAAGGAAAGAAACCAAGACATGACACTAAGTGTGCTCTTTGCTTCTAAGAAAGATGCTTTTTTTTTTTTTTTTTTTTTGAGAATTCTTCTGCTGTTAATAGCATAGAAGAAATGAAGGATGGTGGAAAGAAAACCTCTGGCTGGTTTCCAGTCGGAGTTGTCCAGAATTGCTAAGGATGTGTGTGGACTGCAACTCTGCCCTCACCTTGCTCCTGTTTGGTTATTGGTCTTTCAGTCCTTGGTGATCAAGTAGTTGGGGACATTCTGTTAGAAAGTATTTCTCTTTGTGAGGCAAAGACATTTTGTGAACTTGATTTGCTAGTGGTCCTTTTCTTCCCTTACTTACAAACTCAAAACTGCAAGGAAATAACTTTGTTACAGAAACTCCGGTAAAAAACTGTTAACAGAATTAAGGCTCTGTTTACCATCTCATTCTGTATATTTTTAGAAACAATTACTGGCTACTTTTCAAAATTAAATTAATTATCTTAATGGAGTACTTACTTGCTGAAGTTTAAAGTTCACTTCATTTTAATGTTTATTCTCTTGAATGGCTCATCAAGGGAAGAGAAAAAAAGGATTTTTATTTTGTATTGTAGTTTAAGATAAGAGAACTTCTGATTTATTTTTTAATGAAATGCACCCCAAAGTAGAAATGACCTAGGAATCTCCTCAGTGAGAAGAATTTTTCCAAGGTATATATCTTTTTCAGTAGGTGTTTCTCAGCTATGGTTCATAGAGTATTTTCATGTTTAGTTGGTCCTGCAGTCTATGCCCTCCTCTTTGTTTCTTTGGCTTGATAGTTTATTTTTTTTTCTTTCTGAAGTCAATATTTTTTAAGTTGCTGTTTTATAATTATCTAGAGTGGTGATTTATCTTAAATTATTTTAGTAACATTTCAGTGTTGAACTATGTACTCTTAATATACATTTCCTTTCCTTCTGTCTTTAAAAAGCAAGAGGTTTTATGTTTCTTAGTGTGACTGACTATAGGATAAAGTAGTAAACCTTTGCAGGTTACTTGCTCTGTGATTAACATATGCGGCAGAGATGAGAGGACAGCTTTTAAGCTGTTGGGAAATGTCAGCAAGCTTTCTCTGTTGTAGGATAGTCCATTAGTTGATGTTACTCTCAGTTTCCTTGAATAATATCCAGAGAAACCTGACCCCTTTTCCAGGGAGTCTGCTTTGGGAGTTTTCCTTTATTGATGAGAAGACTTGATAGAGATTATTTCTATATACTGAATTTTTGAATGTTACTTGAAATTTGTTAAAGCCATTTTTTTTTAAGTAGGGGAAAGGGTGAAGTTCAGTTTAGCTGTTGGTGACATGCTGTTTTTATTTAAAGATTGCCTCTGATACATTGATTTTACTGACTAATCACGAGTCATTATCAGTTGTATGTCATCTGCCACTCTACTGGTAGGAGGTGAAAGCTTACAAAGAAGCTTAAAAATGACCACTAAAAATAGAAAGTAGTCTGTTTTATTGATGTAAACATTTTAAAACCTACTATAGTACTTCACTATATCTGTCTTAGATTTTGTTCATACCTTAATCTTAATGACTTAATCTTACTTTTATCTTATAGTTTCATATTTTAAACACTTGATAAAAATTCCTTTCTAAAAGGTTCACTACTGATTGTACTTGTTTCGTTTGATATTTGGTATATGTAAAGAATGATTAGTAAAATGGGTTTATGGTAGTCCCCTCATTTTTTTTCCTCACCTAACTTCAAGGCACATTCTGTTAAACAATTTTACTATAATTTTGATGTTGCCATTCATAAAAATCTTTGAAAGGGCTTTATAATTTGGTATAAATAACAAGTGAAAAATCAGAACTTCTAAATGCAGTGTGGCATCCTAAGAACAGAAGAATGACATTAGTGGGAAAAACTAGGGAATAATGTCTGTAGTTTGAGTAATGTAAGGTACCCATCCATGTTAATTTTTCAGTTTTGATAAGTTCTATGGTTATATAAAATGTAAACATTAGTGGAAGCTGGGTGAAGGGTAGATAGGAACTTGCTTCATATTTAGTAGAAACTTAATTCATCAAGTGCTTTAAGTACATGGCCATATAACTTAATAGTGGTACTCTAGATGCCAGGGGTACAAAAGGACCTGAGGCTGGTCTTTTTATTCCAGAGTCTTGGAATATCATTGGTAAGTCAGGTTCTTCTTATCTATAAAAAGATGAATAACAGTACCTTGCGAGGCAGTCTATGCCAGTGAAGGATTCAGAGTCCTGCAAGATCGTAGACACATGGGATGTTTGGAGAGGTCTTTGCAGAACAGGTGAAACATGAGCTGAGCTGGGAGTACAGCTTAGATAAATAATGGAGAGGTTGTTCTAAGAGACAGGAGTTGACATGAATTTTGAAAAAAAAAATATATATATTGCCAGTGGTAATGCAAAATGGGTTCGTTGGAATGGAAATGAACTAATGGAAGCTTGTAGTAATCTAAGTAGGGGTTGAAAAGCATCTGACTAGTATGGTGTCAGTAGAAATGTAAGGAATTATTTGAGTATTGACAGGATTCGATGATATCGATATAGGAGCAAAGAAGAAAAACAAATTGATGGTGACTGATAACTTTCCCCAGTGGAACTTACCTAGGGGATTTGTGTTAAACATTTTCATTTTCATGGAATGCTGGAATGCCAAGTAGTACTGTCTGGCAAGAAGTTAGACCAGGGGTACTGGACATTGGAAGAGGAGCAAAAGGTTTAGGACTCTTTTCTCAGTGAGCAGAAGAAAAAGCCAAGAAGGAAATCTAACAGACTCATTCTAAGATTTAAAGAGAGAGGCCTTGGTGATTACAGTGTTCTCAAAGCAGCTGAGAATTTCACAAGGAAGATATACTGTCTATGGCTGCAGATATACCAGAGAAAAAGAAAACTGTGAAATCTTGAAATGTTGCTCTCTGACTGGTCATCAATTTTATGAGAATGTAGATCTGATTACAAGGGGTTAAGGAATGAGAGGTATGTGTGTGTGTGTATGCAAGAGGGGGTTTTCTAGAAGTGGAGACAGCAAATTTACTCTAGTTTTTAAAGAACTTTGGCTGTGCTAAGACAAGGATACATATACAGGAAAGTAGCTGAAGAGGGCAAAACAAGGTTATTTTAATTAAATTTAACAAACATTTATCAAGTGCCAATTATGTTCAAGGCACTGTGTTAGAGGCAGTGGATGACACAATAAGTGATTAAAATATATTGTTTTCCCCTCCTGAAAAAAACGCTACTTCAGGTTCTTTTGGCATTAGATGGGCAATTCATCTTAAAATATTAGGGATGCTGGTATTAAGCTTGCAAGCAGAAGGACAAAATAAGTGGACAGAAAAACTGAAGATGGAGAAAGAGAGAGAATTGAAGGAACAATGAAATGGAGTTTGCTGGGCAGGGGGCGGGGCGGGGGCGGAGAGGACCGGGCATGATGCAGCTTGTGCAGGTGAGGGAGGGGTTGGCCTTGGAAGGGAAAGAGGGAATCCTCCTACCTCTAAAGCACAGAGGAAGAAGATAAGGTAGTGTTAGAGCTATTTTGACGTAGAATAGAGCACAAGTGAGGATCTCAGGAAGTCTTCACTGAAGTCTGTTGCATGAATAGCATATGCAACAGACAAACTAAGGGTATATTTTCTGCCTTTGAACAAAGTTTTTGGTCAGGTGGAAAAATGAGGCTGTTAGTGCTTTTTATCCTGAGAGAAAAATAAAAGTGAAACACCTGGATCACTGAAGGCATTGCTTTTGGCTAAGGGTTTGTTTAATGTTTGAAGAAATAATCATATACATTTTTAAATTGCTTAGATATTATATGAATGTCTCAATGGCCTATAGTTAACTAAGGTTTCAGACATAGACTCTCACAGAGCTTTAGAGTGTAGGAAAGTTGATGAGAGACATATATGTGTCTCTTAATAAATGCTTACCAGTTGAACTCTGATCTGAGATAAAAAGTAGCTACGTGTCTGACCCTTATACACAAAGTATTAGGAGATTTAGAGATGAAAGAGATTTGGAGGAATTTTCTGGCAATTTCAGTTGAACAAAGTCTTGAAATAAATTTGCCAAATATTTACCTGAAAGCCTTGTTTTCTAAACAGGCATTACTTTCAACTCATTTAGAAAATATGATTGTGTGCTCATACTTTTTGGTCACAACTAAATAACAGTACCTAAAGAATTATGAACATGATTTTGGCCACACAAATGAATCAATACATTATTTTGAACTATCCAGTTAGGTGACACTTTGGCGAGACCTTGGGGTGGGCATTGGTTGGTAGAGTATCTGGATCATTGCAGTGATTTTTCATTTTAGGTATGTGAACATGCCTTAAAAGTGTTAATACTTTATTGACAATATTTTAATCGCATATAGCTAGAAAATAGGTCCAGGTCAGTTGGAGAAAAGAACTAATAATTAGTGCTATACTTTGACTTTTATAGTCAGACACAGGAAGACATGTAAAGGGGAAGAGGAAGGAAATAAAAGTAATTTGGAAAGGGAAGGAAAGTTTATTTTTTTCTTTGAAGTACTTTCTTTAAAAAAAAAAAAAAGCATTCAAGATCCTTTTACCAATGAAGGGGGTATAGAATTTGCCACCCCACACATTTCTTTAAAAATATATTTTATGAAATCCTGCTTAGAAAATTATAGGAGAGACTTATTTGGCTATCACAGGATGGGCCTGAGAAGTGATTTATTTAAAGGAATTAATTGAAATGTAATAACTACAAAAGTTAGAGAATTTCTCACCACTTGTTCTCAAAGAACATTGTTAAGCAGGGTCTCAAGTTGAAGGGATTTCTGTTGAGGGACATATTAACTTAACATCCTCTTGTCACCTCCCCGCTTCCCTCTTTTCACTGGAAGAGGCAGCAAAGCCTGTCCACAGCCAAGCTTGATGCAGTCTCGATCTTGATGTGGCCTCTGCTGAGGTCAAGCACTCCCATTCCAGCCTCTCGAGGGCTTTCTTCATGTGTTGCCAGTGTGCTGGTAAAAATGACTTTAAACTCTTGTCAGCACCGTTACTGGTGCATGCATCACAGTCCCACTCAGATAAACCTGTCACAACACAGAGGCGGCCGCTGGAGAAGAGTACAAGGGCAGGCCTCTAGCTTTTCATTCGAGCATCACTAAACGTGCACAGAGTGCCCAATTATTTCAGCATTATTGAGCAAGCCTACAGGAGGACCCAAGCCTTGCTACATTAGATTTTCTTTAGTAATTTGCTCAAGTACCGCTGAGGACACTTAAAGGGCTTAAAACGGTGGCTGCAACCAGTTTCCTTTTCTGGGTTGTTAATTCAGGTTTTCTCTTTCAAATTAACTCTCACTGCATGCTGTGCAGTGGTTCTGGGAGAACTGTTTAACACTAATTTTCTCAATTTTCAGCTTTTTTTGTTCAACATAACTGCTTTAACAGTTAGTCACGTATATGTTTTGATTAGAAATGTATGATAGTGAGGTCTTATGTTTTGGAGAACAAAATGCAGATGCTTTATTAAAGAAATGTGAATTTCAGCTATTAAAAGTTACTTGGGTAATTTCACTATTTAAAAATTAAGTATTTACAGTGTTTTGCAAAACGCCCAAATTTTATTAAAAAGATAGCATTTCTCCATTATACATCTTCCTCTATCCCCTTTAAATATATGTATCTGTATATCTATACACATCCACACACACACAATAAATCTTTCCTTCATGGGTGCTGGGTTTTCCATAATCTTTTTGCGCCTCTCTTCTCTCTTTTTGTGTTGGTGGGGGCAGATATAGTGAACAAGTTCAATATCTTTGTCTCATTTCTCACAGCAGCAACAACTCCAGGCCCAGCATTTATCACATGGACATGGTCTGCCGGTGCCTCTGACCCCACACCCTTCAGGGCTTCAGCCCCCTGCCATTCCACCCATTGGTAGCAGTGCCAGCCTTCTGGCTCTCTCCAGTGCTTTGGGAGGCCAGTCCCACCTTCCAATTAAAGATGAGAAGAAGCACCATGACAACGATCACCAAAGAGGTGAGAGCGATTCTCTCGGGATGTCAAGCTGATCTTGCCTACGTGCTGCTGAGGATAGGTTCTGGGTGCCATTGTTTATCCTGCCACTGGATTTAATTTTATCATTGACTAAACAAAGGATTTCTGCTGGAAAGTAAATAAATTATTGGAAGCTATCTTTTGCCAAATGATACCCTAGTGGTTGGCAAGAGTTAATGCACTTGCAAAGGCGCAAGGGGTTCTGTATCCTGGTTAGTGCCTTTGATCCTTTGCTACCTCCTGTGTTCCCCAAGTCTAAATCAGTAACGAAATCCCACAGCACTCTGTGTTTGAAATAGTGAATGGCAACATTAATAGCTAACTTTGACTAAATCTTTTTTGGGGAAAGACTTATTGATGAAAGTTCACTTTATAGTTTGACAGAATCGATTATTATTTATAAATTAGATCAGCATATATAGGGCAGTAAAACTCTTACAGATAAGAAAACAATTTCAGTAGTCTTAGTAATTGAGAAAATACAGCCCAAATTAAAAAATCTTTTTAAACTACCTCTCGCACCCAGTCTTTTTAGAAGCATGAAATTACTTCTTCTGATAAGAACACAATTGTTTATGCAACCTAATTTATTTAAATGTGTCGGGCTCCTAGATTGGTTTCCTCCCTCCACTAAAGTAGATGATGGTACGGAGACCTTTTGATGTAACTATATGTTTATATGGTGCTTGCTAATAATTTTTATTAGTTGATGACAGAAAAGCAAATGAAAAAATCTCTCTCAGCATTCCTTTGTGGGAGTTTACCTAACACATAGGTGGTTCTTTGGTTGGAAGGGTGTGGTTCATAATTAAAACTTCATATCTACTGTTGCAGTGTCATTACCATGAATTATAATCTTGGATAAATGATATTTATCACATAAAATAAATTTCTCATCTCTGATGTTGAAAGCTCTGTAATACTAGTCATCCAGTTATCTTAATGCCATGAGTCGGAACTAAGGCATGATTATAAACTCTTTTATAAGTGGGAAAGTTGATAAAGAATATGAATGCTAGGAATATCTAGCTTTAGTTTCTGAAATTGTGTCAAAGGTAGACTCACACTTTGTCAGTCTGGTAAAGTAGTATTAATAATTAATTTTATGGCAAAGTCGACATCTGTGCCATTTATTATTTAGCAGAGATTACGTTTGATAAATGTATGATTTTATGTAAACTAACCAGTACTTTTCTTTTTTCCTTCTTTCTACTACTTCATCTGTGTGTTGTTGCTGTTTTGCCTATAGACAGAGACTCCATCAAGGTAGGACTCAAATTCACAGGCAAGGGAATGGCTTCATGGGGCTCAGAATGATCTGAATGGATCTAGTAATGGATTCTTCAATATTTAGAGAATAATTTGGTGGGCTTTACCAAATAGTGGTTAACTGCATTTTTTGATTGCTTTCAGTTGTGTGGTTGAGATTTTTTAAAATACTGGTCCCATTTCTCTATCAGAATCAGATTTGTAGACCAAGATTGAATTTTAAGATCTGGCTAGCATTGCTCATTTTATTATGTCTTGCCATGTGAAAAGAATAACTTCTTTTCTTCAGTTAGGCTTTGGATGTAAGATAAATAATAATGAAAGGAAGTAAATAAATTGATTTATAAGGAAATACACATAAGTCTCATATTTGGGGAAACAATTTCATTCTACAAAACTCTTATCAAAACAATTTTTCTTTACCAGAAAGATTTGTTTTTAATTTAATAACTTCTTGGTTTCCAGTATAGCAAGTTATTCTCCTTAGGTTTTGCATTTGTCTTATTATCTTCTTTCTTTATCTCTTTATAGGCAAGTCTTCAGGAAAGAGGAAAAGTATTTAGGGCCTAATGATTTGAATATGCTTGTGTAACACTAGAATAAGATGTGCCAAGAATGCCTGAATTTATATAGTAAACAAACAAGAAAAACAGGCTACCACAGCAGGAAATGAGTAAAATATGAAAATTGATTGATGACTTTTGAGCCAGACACAATGTAAATACGCTACTGTATTACGTATAATTGTATTATGTATGCCATTGTACTTTGTATACATTAGAAGAAAAGGACAGGTCTGAGGCATTGACCAAAGCACAGATGCTCTCTCAGTTCCTTTTTTTACATTTTACAGCAATTGAATGCTTTGGAGCATAGGTAGTTACATCTCTTACAATTTTTAATGAAGTTATGTATATGAAAACTAAAATCTTCCATTGGAACCACATGTGCTGTCACTTTGAATGCATCTTTATTCCTTGTCCTTTTACAGTAAAAAGGAAGTAAAGGTTTTTTCCAAAGCCCTTAAATAATGGAAAATAAAAATTAAGCGTATCTATTTTTACCCTTCAAGAATCTTTGTAATTTGAAAAGGGCATCTGTACACCCATAGAAATGTCAACATTTACAGTTGGAATTTACACATTGAGTTATTTAATTATGCATTTACAGTTGTGTATTTAGTTATATGATATGTATATTAGTATCTAGATTAAACAGTATTCTTAGAGTATAGTTTCAACCCATGTGTACTTAGTAAGTAATGAGTAAATTCACTGACCAGAATTAGTTGATAGCAGTCATTAGAAAGCCTGACTAGTTATTCTGAGGCCATAATATAAACATTTCCTGCCTCCTTATGATAAATATATACCTTTAGGCAGGCCAGTGAACTAAACAAAAGCCTCCTCTCCTGCCCTACTCTCAGAAGATTGTGAAAATATACTCCAGTGCACACTTTTGTGTCAATTACATTTTATATTCTCTCACATTGAAGTAGGGTGTATTTTGAAATCATCTATAATCATTCAATGTGAGTCTGGAAGCGAGTGTCTAGAAGCCAGGGAAAAATGAAATAGAGGTGAATGATTTTGCCTTAACCTGTTACGGATTGGTAGCTATAAATAGATTTTTGGGGGTACCGTTCTCAAATTTGAACTCGTGTCAGGTTTGGGGCTGTCCTGTGGCTTCTCAAGGTGAAATAGTGTGCTAATTTTCGTAAACGTGTTCTTTGATGCTCAGAGAAGCAGTTAGTTGCTTGTTCCATCGATCGTCCTCATCTTCCTCTAAGTGGTTCCTGGTTAAGAGGGGCTTTTTATGACTGTCTGCTCTGTGACTTGAGATGGTTTTTATCAGCCGGAGCATGCCAGTTGCCTGCAGCTGGAGTCAAGCTTGTATGAAATAATTTATTCATGCAGGATAATGCTCCTTAACATTTAACAGGTAATGAACGTGACATAAATTTCCTTCTTGCTTTTAATTTTTCCCTTTCCTCTTCTAATGTGCAAACAGGCAGCTCTGGTACTCTAAATAATAAGTAATTTTTGGCCATCTGTCAAAAGGAAATTTCAATACAAATTTAAATTAATGGTGCCTGAAATTTTTTATAGCTCCTCTAAAAGCCTCTAATGTGCAGAAAATTCTGAATCTGCTGGTAGTAATTAGTGTTGCATGTAATGAGGATGTGGGCAATGTTATACAGCCCTAGTGTAACATTTTGATATGGTAGCAAAATTTTGATTTATACAAGGTGGGGATGGGTTTAATTGTGAGAGACATTTTTAAATGTTTTCTTGACGTTACAGATTATTAAACAAGGCAGATTTCAGAATAGCTCATAAAATATAAATTTAAACTTAATGTAAAGATTTGGGTAATTAGGTGCTTTACCTTTATATGTCAAGTAAAATGAAAGAAATTCTCTTGTTAAAGTGTCAGGCCTTTTTCTTTTTTTGGAAGTTCTGTGGCCACTAAACCACATGCTATTGGTTTTATTGATCTTGTTTTCTATAGTTTCAGTGGTCAAATTCATTGTTAAGCCTGTTATTTGTAGACTTGTATCTGAAGTTTTTCAGCAAGGGTGGAGAGTGTAAATATGGACCTAAAGGAGAAAGTGCTGTAGGAGCCCAAGAATCAACTTATTTGGTAATGAGAAACGAGAATGTTGTGTGTTCTAGGGCTGTTGACACTTGCTTGTAACTCGGCTATCCAGTGACTCTGTGTGCCCAACAGTAAGCCCCAGATTTGGGGGCTGAAAATGAAGAAACAGACCTTGATCTACTTTTATGTTTAGTGGTAGGGTGGAAAGTCCAAATTTAGCTCTCCTAAAGGGCCCCTAAGTAGGTTTTATTGAGCGGGGGCTTTTTCTCAGTCTTCTGAAGTATTTAAAACCATTCTCTCATCTTTTGAAAAGTCAGCCAAGGAAATGTTTTCTGAGGTGATGGAACCTTCAATTGCCCATCCTTCCTACTAAGGGCAGATAGGTAAAAGTTGGTAGGCTCCAAAGTAGTGGCAGAGAAGACTTCTCCGCATACAGCTAGTTCCCTCTCAGTCACTAAAGGTACCAGTTCATAAAAAGTAGTCATTAGGTTCCTCACAACACTAGCAGCTCTCTTCTGAGTGGCTAGAATGAGGGTGATGATTCAAGGTGTGAAGGACAAATTGCCTAAAACTTGATAGGAATTTGAGGTTGAGAAATTAATCTAATTACCACCCCCCTCTAAAATGTGTACACAGTTCTAACATCTCCCAACAGAAAAATAGGCACCAAAATCAAGACCAACTTGAATATAAAGAGCAAAATTCACAAGCCCCAGATATTGATTAGCTCCATGGTGTCTCCCAAGTTGATATTACCGTGAATGCTTTATTACTTCATAAGTCCTTTCCATGTATCTACATGGTCCTCCTGTTTTTTATTCTGAATGCAGTGACATCTTCAAGTCAGGTCTGTGAGGAATTTGCCATTTATGTGTAAAATATAGCACAAATACATTTTTTTCCATTTAAGTGGTGTTGTTTTTATTATTTGATCAGAACGTCTTCCCCAGTGTGCTGTATGCATCATCAAACAGTATGACCATTTTTAGTGATTTGTACATTGCCAAATTGATCTCAGAGACACATGTGTACCAATTTTAAATGCCACGTGCAAGGTTTGAGTGTTTCCACACAATCCACCAATATTGAACTTAATAGTTTTTATAATTTTTGCTAGTATAATAAGTATGAATTTTTTTAAAACCCTTTGTTTAAGGGTTTCCACATTAATCCATTCATTTGTTGTAGCTAAGGCAATGTCTATTTATTCTGCCTCACCTGTATTTCGGTGTTTGTTCCATGTAGATGACTAAAATATCATACATAACTTTTCTTCTTGTCTCTATAGTTAGTCTCTGTTGGCAATAAAGTTTATCAATGGAGAATTAGACTAAGGCTCCATTTATATTCAAATTGAAGTGTGTGATTAAGGCCAAATGGGTTTTTAGCACGAGTTTACAGAATGATTACTGTATTTGCCACTAAACTTTGTATATTGAGTCTTAATGGTCAAAGTTCTATTCCAGGGTCTTGCGTGACTTGTGTAACTTGGTCCACTCCACCCCTTTCACCTATTTTTCCTGTCTCAAAGGAATATCAGTCTGAAAAAGAGTGAGCCTTTAATATGTTTAACCCCTTGGCATGTACCATGTGGGAGAATAGCAGAGAAGAAACCGCTCAAGGAGGGGGGCTAGTAAGAGAGGGATAACCATATGGCCCAGGCACTTTCAGTGCTCTCATCTCCCCCATATACCTGTTTAAGACAGGAATGCTTGTAATTTTACCCTTTGGGATAAAGCTTGTTGGTATAAATTTGCATTACTATAGACTTTAGAAGGGTACTTTATAAAAAGACCAAGGCATAAAATAATAGGCTAGACTAAAAAGAGGAATAGATGAAATTGATAAAACACTAAAAAGAGGATATAAGCAAAAAAAAAGAGAGTGAGAAAGGGTGGGGAAGAGAAAGAGAAAATGAACATCATCACCAAACTAAACTGTATTAAGGCTTGCATTATCTCCTGTTTTTTTCTCTATCATCAGTAATCTGAGGAAAGAAGCTATCTAAGTAAGGGCTGTTGACTTGGACACTCTAACCTAGCAAAAAATAAGGTAAATCCTTAATATACACTGAACTCCACAGATTTGAGCCACTCCCCGCCACCCCCAACACACTGCATGTATAACGCATAGTTTAGATTTCAGCTGTTCAGGTAGCTGGTGAATGCTTATCTTTATTTCCTACATCAAGAAAGGTTTAGAGATGTTAAGGCCCTGTCCAGGGTCACATAGCCAGTGTCATCCTCAGTGGAAAGCTTTTTGTCTCGTTTTTTGTTACTAAAATTTTGAAACATACTCAGAAATAGGAATAATGCAAGGTCCTCAGTCTATTCAACATCAAGGTATAAGAGCTATCAATATTTGGCAACAGTATTGTCTACTTCTTTGCTGAAATATTTTAAAGGCAAATCCCAGGCGATATGCATTTACCCTTGACCAGTAAATAAAATGAAAACATTTCTCTAAAAAATAGACAATTTTTTGGTAACTATAATAATTTTAGTCACTTATAGAATATAATTCTTTGATATTTTCTAATATTCAGCCTATAAGCAAACTTGGGTTATTTCAAATAATTGGTTTGCTTGAAATGAGACTCAGATGAGATCCATTCCATTTTGTTGTCATATCTCTTATGTCTCTCTTAATCTAAGAGTTTTTCATTTAAAAACTTTTTCTTATACCATTGACTTGTTGAAGAACCTGGGCCAGCCTTCATGTAGAATGGCCCATATTTTTGATGTCTCTTTGTGCTTCCTTGCGGTGTCAAGAATACTTTCACACAAAAAAAAGTCTTTTATGATGGGAGGATGGGTAGAAGAACGAAGTCTAGGTTTGCATGTATGTGTTGGTGATCAACAGTTTAATGAAGTTTACCAATAATTAAGGGAGTAAAATGTCCAGAAATGTACGCTGATCATCAATAAATAAAATTCTTTTTGTATCCTTTTACCCTTAAACAGATTATGATTATGATGTATTTGAAATCCAACTTCACTTTAAAACATTAAGTATTGTTTAAGATAGAGTTTTTAAAATAACATTTTTAGTAGGATTTTTAAAGTAGCTATTTCCTTATGGGTGATGTCCCTGATGCCCCATTCCCAGCAGTAAAGTTCTCTCTAACTAAAGTTTTAGCTCCTTGAGGGCAAGAATATTAATCTTCTTTATGGAACTGCATAGAAGGACAAATCAAGGATTAGTTTGAGAAGGGAATTGTAATAGAATTAGGAAAATCCTAACTATACTAGAAATCCTCATTCTTTAGGTAAGCTGTGTGTCAGTGGGCAAGACACTTAACTTCCTGGATCTCAGAGTGGTTACTCTAGGCATTTTTTTCAAGCATTTGGAATGTACATGCATGTTTTCTTATGTTATTCAATCCCATTCTAGAAATGAATTTTACAATAAATGTCTTATATCGAAGAATATATTTCAATAAAATTGGCCATAGCATTAGCCAAATAAACACAACGGTAATTTTATTTCATTTCGGGTGTTGAGTTGTAGCAGAATATTTTAATGTTTTAAAGCATGCCTTCAAGCATTTAATGTTTTAACTCCTTCAGTTTTCCAAAATAAGACGGTAATTTGAAGTTAAATATTTCACTACTGCTGTTACTTTTTAATTCTTTGTAGAGGCACTTATTTCTACCATGTATTTTACTATTTAGAGTTACCTTATCAAAGAACAATCAGGAACTTTTATTCAATGGGATTATGATGGAGTAATTTGTTCAGTATTAATTGATACCTGCCTCTAGGCATGTAAACTGTGTGAAATGTAACAGGTGCCCTAATTCCAGAAAATATGTTGTAATTGTTTGTTTGTCGAACAGATGAATAAATATCTTTAGGGCATAGCTGGTCCTCAGGTGGTGAGCATGAATGGATTAATGATGTGACTGGAGGAGACGTGCTTGTTTGTGCGCCCTCCTGCACGGATCACCAAAGCGGAACAAATATTAATTAATAGGGGCAGGCTGGTTTTGGGGTCTGCCTTCCCCAGCTGATTTTTGGCAAGGGTGTTTTAATTCTTTTCTTCCATAAACCAGCTCTCTTAGTTATTTGTACAGACATTTCATCTTGATGTTTCATGTCTTTAATTTTCTTAATTACAATGCATTTCATCTCTTAAAAAAATGTTACACCATAAAGTTTCTATATAACTGGCACTTGAATTTCAAAAGCATTAGTTTCTCAAAATGTAGATAATTCTTCCAAAAGAGTTAAAGAATTGCTTACCATCTTTTCTGTATTGTGGTAATAACACTTTCTCATAACCCATTCTGGAAAACTCATAAAAGCACCAGGGAGAAGCTTAATACTCTCACTTCTTGTGTTCTTGAATCATTTCTGCTGCGACACTTACTCTATCCCACTTCCATATTTTGTTTGAAGTAATTCAGATATCTTCTGGGTTAAAGATTCTATATATAGGGGCCACCACTAACAAGAGTTGTAATTTTGGTCATGAAGAAGAGTCATATCTAATTATTACCATGGCAGCTACCTTGGGACAGGATTGAACAGAATTCGGGATTCACAAAAGAGGACTAGAAAGGAAGTCTGAAATAAAATCGTATTTCAAGATTAAATAATGCTGCTTAGATCTGGCAAATCAAAACTTCAAATCTTACAATTGAATATTGTTTTAGTTTGAATCTAAATATTGAACAAATTATTATTACTTTAAGTTGATTAGATTCATTATTCAGAACCAATCCAGTTCTTTGTGTAATAAATTGTGCAGTTTTAAAAAACATTTTAAGCTCCAAGTACTGGTGTTACAACTTTAATTTCTGTTTATGTGTGATAGTTGTAATTGGTGGTTAAGTCTCCATCTTCCCCCTCCTGTAGGTTCAATGATGCCTCCAATTTTGCTTCACAAGAAACAGAAAAATGACAGCATGCACATGCATGTAATCTGCTCACATAACAGTCTGCCTTTCTTCCTTCACAGTTTAATATTCCATCCCCTCTTCAACCACTAAATGTTCACAGAGAGCCTATACTTTCCTGTCTTTCGCCATCCTCCCCTTGACTGAATTGCAGGCGGTGAGGTGAAAGTTAAAATGTCTGAAGTATTCTTGTTATAAGTGAACTTCCTAAAATATGGCAGTAGGGTGAGCCTGAGGAATTCTTTTTTATGGAAATGGATTCCTCATTTAATTGTATCACACCCTGAGGACTCTTGAACCATTTTCCCCAAATCAGTACTTTTCAAGTTGCGGAATGTTCAAATGTAAGGGGAGGAGGTGGGGAGGTGAATACGGTAGTGACACCACCCAAAGAGAGAAGCCAGTAGGGCCATATAATAACATCTCATTTTTTTTTTTATTCTTCCCTCTGGTTGTTTTAATTATTCTGGATATTTTTGAGTATTCCATTCATTTATCTTTCTCTTAACTTCTGTTGTCTTGAGCAACATTTGGCCTTTTGAACAACAAAATAAAATTGGAAATGCTAATGTTTTGAGCCAACTAAAGGAAGAAAATAAAAATGTCACCATGGTAACAAAGCTGCTTTCTAGATGGTTTTCTAAGATATGCCTGAACTAGAAGCAGATGTCTGATCTGAGAATCTTGCCTCCTTCAATGTAAACAAATAACTTCTGGGCAGGTGTTGGAAATAATATGGAAATCCTATTAAGGGGCCCAGGGTTCCTGTCAGTCAGGAAGCCCATGCCACAAAAGGGCTGGTTGTCACATAAAGGAGCAGAGTAAATTCTCATTAGGCTTGAGCTTTTCCCAGGAAATGATTGTCTTGGTGTGTTCTTTCTCCTGTGAATCTGAATGTAAGCTGTTGCTTCTGCTGATCTATTCACTGGCTTTATTTCTCTGCTCTTCATTCCAGATCCTCCCTCGCCCCCGCCTTCACCAACCTGTATTCTCCCCCTCAGCTACCCCATCCCTTTAGATTAACACTTGATCTGTGCTACTGCTCTGAGAGTTGTGACATTTGTGATTTTAACCTCCCACCCTGGGTGGGATAAGGAGGGGGAGAAGGGGAAGTCAGTCTTCATCCCTGGGCCTGTTGGACAAAAGAAGCAGGCTGATGAGGCCGAGTGCTGAGAGCTGTTTGAAACTGGCACAGCAAGCGGTAGCCACAATCCTGAATACTGTTCTGTGTACATTCACTTGGAGTGATATTTTTATGAAATAAGCAGGAACTAAAAGCATGAATAGACAGCTTTTAACAAACTTTAAAAAACCTGCATAGTTGTCTGGTAGGCCTCTAAAACTGTGCTGTACAGTACGGTAGCCACTAGCCACATAAAGCTATTTAAGTTAGTTAAAATGAAATAAAAGTTAAAAACCCAGTTTCTCAGTTGCATTAGCCACATTTCAAGTGCATAGTAGCCACATGTGGCTGTGGTAATTGCCATACCAGTGTAGATACAGGACATTCCCAACATTGCAGAAAGTTCAGTTAGATAGGGAAAGACTTGAGCCTGATAAATTTGCTGGTTCTGCTGTTCCATCTGCTGAAAACAGACTCTTGATATTTTAAAACAAGGTTCCTCCCCATGTGTAGAAAATAAGCGGCATGTGTGTATTTCAGTTTTGTAGCTTCTGTACTGCTCAGGCATGGTTGATGATGATCGACCACATTAATGTAGTGTAATGGTTGTAGGTATTTTTTTTCCCTTGTGGAACTGGTTGAGCAGTTTAACTTGGATCTTCCCAAAATGGGCCCCCAGGAGATGCATTTTAATGTTTCTACATAGAAAGTTGAGGCAGTTTGGAGGTGGTGGTAGTGAGTGGTAACAGTGGTGTGGTGGTGGTAGGGGGGTTTGAAGGCTATGCATAATGATGCTCAGTATAATACTCATAAGGTTAAATGTGGATAAACACAAAACGAGGCTTCAGAAAAGCCACACTGTTATCGTGCAGCATTTCTTGGACTATGGTCCCCGAGACACACTTCATAAAGCCAATAAAGCGCGCACTGGTGGTCTCCCGTTGCCCTAGCAACGGACCATGGGGCATAGTGTATGTGAAATGCATGAACATCTGTGAATTAATCTTTTTTAGTTTGTTCTTTTCTTGGCACTGATTGGGCCACTCGGGCTTGTGCCTGTGACACTGTGGAGGGGTAATCTTGAGCAGTCCCCAGGGCCTTGCCCAAAAGTGGATGGTGGAATGGCAAGTGAAGGGAGATTTATCCTGGTAGTGCATTCAGTAGTGGAGGGATTTGGCCTGACAGCACGCTCAGCGGGACGTTATTAGCTTACTTTCTGGTGCATGGGGAAATGAATAAAAAATTTTTTCTAGTAAACGTGAGCATTATTGGGTTTATTGGGCTGCCCTGAAAAAATAATCTTTAGAGAAAATTGAAATAATCACTTGCGTTTATACCAGTTAGCAGGACTTGAAAGGTCTCTGAGTTATTCCACACCTTTGCCCCAGCCCCAGGCCCAGCTTCTGCCCCAGGGATTATAACCAAACCATATTGGACTAGTCTGAATGAGACTCTTGAATTGGATGCTTAGGCTGGAATCTGTTTTGATAATAAAATCTTGTAGTGTCCTATTCTGACCTTATTTAGAGAAATTTTAAACTAAGCTGGTGACATTTTTGCCCTTGGGAGAATAGAGCAAACTGTGACTAGAGAAGCATCTAGGAGTAATACTTTGGTTAGATAGTTACTCCCCCAGTCCTAACAGGATTGTCTGCAATTCTTACCCTTTCCTGCCCCTCCCTCTATTTTCATACTGGCACCCCTTCCTCCAGACTGTAGCACCACTCTGCAGACTTTGTGTTCAGTTCCTCTGTCGGTGCCAGATGCTCACTTGTAAACTGTTTTGCTCACCCTTGTCATTTTCAATTCCCTTCTTTTTTTTTTCCTTTTTTCTTCTAGCCTTTTTTCTCTCTTCCTGCATGCTCCTTAGGGGTCAACCATCTTTCTTTCCTGGGGAGGAAAAAAATAATATTACATATGAAATATCTCATGCTGATGAAATTGGTATGTTTAATATTTAGGGTGAGAAATTTCTTTAAAAAATAGAGTAAGACAAAAGTGTGCTGTGTGCTAGTCCATTTGATTTGCTTGATTGTCATTAATATTGAGGGTCATTTAAGTAAGAACGACTTGTCGATCTCTACATATTTTCCTTCGGATATTGAAAAGGTACAGTCGTACCTTCTTAGCTGAGAGATATTCCTGATTTTATAACAGACAGCTAACCAAAAATTATAATTTTAATGGTTCCTGATTTCCAAACCTGTTGGTGTTGATAGATGAACTTGAAAATTGAGCAGTGCTGTCTAAATTAAATATTTAAAGTTAGTTGGTAGGTACCAATTTGGCAGCTGGAGGGCAAATAGGCCTGCACTGAGTCCTTCGGGGTGCATAGTGAAGATTAGATACAATTCCTTACCTCAAATCATTTTCCTATTAAAGTATGGAACTAAGATATGCTGCCTTCTGAGTACAGTAAAATATATTAATGGATTGTTCCTCTTCATTTCTCTGAGCTTCCGGTTAGTCCTGAATTCTTTTAAAATGTGCATATAAAAGTAGTTTATGATGATTGGAGGACTAGCTTCTGAAGGCAGTCTTCCCAGGAAGCTGCCGGGGCTGATGTGCAAATACATGCAAACATGGAACCTTTAGCAAACACTGACAGCAGTGCCAGTGGCAACATTCTGTAGACTTCAAATCTTGATGGTACCTTTTACTGGCATTCACATCATGCTTTGTAGGAGTCAGCAAAACAAAATATTAATGTGGGTCTTGTGAGTGTTTTAATCCCCTCACTTGCTTTTTGGGTGGTTTCTCTGATTTAAGAAAAAAAGTTTTCTGTTTCTGCTCTCAGTAAATAGGCCCATTTCTATTCAGATGAAATTCTCTTCTTTCAAGTACCAACTTTCTAGTTGGTGCTTGAAGCCAGCCTCAGAAATATAACAGTTACAGGCATTATTAGAGATCTTTAGAAGGAAGCAGAATTCTCAAGTTGTGTTTTTCACATTCCGGACTAGTATTTGTTTTTCGAAAACACTGTTCTTTATGCCCCAAACTAAAAATTCTTAAGACACCTGTGGTAAGAAATGAAAATTCTATGGTAATGGCAATGAGTAAACTGGCTATAGTGAGGAGAGGAAATGAGTTTGAATGAGTTTGAATCTCTGCTGCTTCCTTCATCTGTGTTTGACAAAGTGTGTTAAAAGCAGTAATTTGGTAATCTGGATGTTTGAAGGCTAGAAAAGGAAAGGCAACACAAATAATCTAGAAGAGAAAAGGTCTCTAGCATTCCGATATTTTTATCCCTACTGTATATACTAGTCCAGCAAACAGCAATAATCCTTGTATTATATTTTTAACTTTTTAACTCAATGTGTGTTTAAAGTATTTATAGAAATAAGATCAGTATTTTCATTACTGTTGTGGATATGTAGATTTATAAAAACAAAATTCTCATGTGGTTTTCTTATGTACAGTATTGCAGTGGAACATTTAGGAATTGCCTCAAAAAGTGGGGTTCCCGAAACTGCACATGATAACTCCCTGTTGGGACTATCTCTAACATTTGTGGGGCCTGAAAAAGAGTAAAAGTAGAGCCCCTCATATCATATGTCTAAGTATTTAAAAGTTATAAATCCAGTTAATAAACACCTTCGTGGTGATCTGAAAGGCCAGGTTTAAATTGTAAATTATCAGGCCCCTTGCCTTTCATTGCTGGAACCATGATGACCCTCATGTTTTCTCTCTCGCTTCAAAGCTTCATTGCACCCCAAGAGCTGCCCTCAGGTGTAGAAGTGCTCAAACCAACAGCTTAGTCCTGGGAGGCCCCAGGAAAAGGACCAGGTCAACCCCGAACTTGGGCCTTC
Source organism: Pteropus medius (assembly GCF_902729225.1). Taxonomy (NCBI): domain Eukaryota; kingdom Metazoa; phylum Chordata; class Mammalia; order Chiroptera; family Pteropodidae; genus Pteropus; species Pteropus medius. The sequence continues at coordinate 24,193,437 of NW_024340692.1, forward strand.
AGCAAAGAATTTTAGGGTCCTGGTACCCAGCTCATGGTCTAGAGTGGGTGGGCAGAGATTATGTGTAACCATGTCCCCTTGGTCCTGAGGAGGGCCTTATTAGCTGGATGAGGTCCCAGAGCCCAGGTCAGGAGCAGCTTTTGCCAGGCTGTTTGGCAAGCCATACATTTAAGAAGAAAGACGGGGAAGTGGGAATTTTCAGCTGTTACATCTCAAAATAATTCTGTTAACTAAAGATCAACATTTCTATCAAAATTAGGGCAGGGAATTGATGTTCTAAAATATAGTCTTAAGGAACATGTACTTTTAAATTATGCTTTATAGCTTGTTAATACATGTCTAACTATACTTTTAAAATACTCTATTAAAAATCATAAACACATATTCTACCTATTGGCAGTGCTTGTGAAAGGGAGGGAGAAACTTTTAAAGTTGAACAGGGTGAAAGATAGTCAAGGGCCATGGTTGTACGTTTCTCTGATTGCCAAGTAAATGACTTTCCACTTGGCCCCACCCCTAGTCCGGTCCCTAGTGAAACTTGGGCCTGTAGTGGCAATGCCAGGCAAGGTTAGACTTAAAAGGATTAGCTGTAAAGACTTGGTGCTCTCAAACTAGAGATTATCACTGGGAACTAACTCGGGTCATGATTTCTGTTTTCATGTTTTTGTTCCTTTCATGTGCTCCCACACGGGCAGTTGGACAGCTGGAAGTGCCTCAGAAATATTTGAAGAGCCCTGTGTAGTAGTTTACATGGAAAGTCTTTGAATAATTCACATAACAAATGATTAGACAAGCACTTGTCCATCAGACTGAATTATTCTACATGTTTGCCCAAGCAGCGAAGGAGGTGTTCAGCACTTCCTCCTCCAGAGGGTATACAGTGGCCATATTGACCCATCTAGTTATTGGGTTTCAGCCTTTTGTTGACATTGTTGTAAATGAAAGCAGCCTTGACAAGCTTGGAGCAGCTGGGCTGGATAATTGTGAAGGATTCATGCTTGTTGCTGTTACTCCCAGTGTTTGCAGTGGGTTGTTTGCTTTGACTTTTGTTGAACTGTTGACAAAAGCATTAGATACAAATGGGAACAAATAAAGTGGTGAGATGCCAGGAGGGCTTGGCAGGAGTAGTGGTTTTCATTCTGACTTTAAATGGGGAATGTTGGAACTTATCTAGATGGGAAATGGAAGGTGTAAAGTGTTCATGTGTGTGTGCTCGCGCGTGTGTGTGTGCATGTGTGTAGAACTGTTTTCTTTACAGGTACCAAATTGGAAAATTGTTTGCTATTTATGTACCTTGGCTAAAAGAGGCGAGAAAATTAAAGAGGCCACCATGTCTTATAACCTTAAAAAAGCCACATTATACTTATGCTCTTCAGGTGTGTTACTGGCCATGGATTCCTGTAACAGAAATAGTTTCTGGATTCCCCTTTCCCAACTTAAAAAAGAATTTAATAATGGAAGTATTTTGGCTTAGGGAGATGACAGGCATGGTGTTGAGGTAGGGAGGATTAAGAAAAACAGTATATGCTAAAATAGTATAGCTAGCAAAATGAAAGTCATTTACTGGAACGCTTTTAATTTGGTTTAAACAAAATACTCTTTTGTATATTCAAATGGGGAGTAGCTCAGCTGTTGTGAAGCCAGAAAATTAATGGTATTTTTAGTGAAATAGCAAAAGCATGTCAACAACATAGCTGCAGATGATAATGCTGGCATTTTATTCATGAGGAATTATCAATGCAGTTTACCGGACAACATAGTGTGACTGAAAATGATTGAGTGTCGGAGAAGCCCCTGTCCTTTTGCTCAATGATTTCGTTTTGCATTTAGTTCTTACTCGGGCTTCATTTGTGCATGTATTTTCCCTATCACAAACCAAAATATAAAGTCTTCTTGGCTGAGGATTGCATGCATATTTAAAATTTCTTGAAGTAAAAGTTCCTTTAAATGTTGACTCAAAAGCTGTAGAGTGTTTTAGATGGTCAGTAAAGGTGGGTAGACTTCAGAGAAAGGTGTTTCTGAAGAATTCATCTAAATAGGTCTGCGAGAGTTGTCCAAAAGCACTAACCAGCAAAACTTAGCACAAGGCAATAGATGGATAACAGTCATAGGGTTGCCTTCTTTGGCAAGTAAAAATTTAGAATACGTAGTAAGGCCAGAAAAATATTTATAGGACATGGGCAAGGATAGACAAACTATATTTAGGAAGTTAAAATGCTCTCTAGGACAGTGTGTTTTAGTGATATGATAATTGAAAAGTTTACAAAAATGTGTTTGAATGGTCAGAAAAATTAAGCCATGTCTTTGTGTTTGGTCTCCAGTTTTGGTCTGAAGTGCACTGGGCCCTATCAGTAGGACTTTCTTTTGTCGGTACTCCTTTACCCAGTATGGGAGCAAGGAGGAGGCTGGTGCTTCCTCTTCTGTATTCTGTTCTCCAATCTCATCTTTTGGATTCCCCTCCCCTACTAGTGACAAAAAGAATGACTTGTACCTTTATGTCATTGTTCTTTGGTTCCAGTACCTTATATGACCAAATCTTAAGGAATAATAGTGGGAAAGAATAGGAATTTACTGTTCATATGAAAAGTGGGAATGGTAGATTGTTTTAGTCTTTGTAGCATCTGTAGTCCTAGAGAGGAGTAATCAGTTGAGAGATGAGTCGGGGCGACTTCTTGGATAAACAGAAATGGAGGTGTACATTACGTGACCATGTTCTGCAGTTAGCTAAAAAGAAATGTAAGATGAATGCTACCCAGTTTTCAACTCATATGCAATGCTTTGCTTATTTCAATACTAGATAATCAAGTGTAGGGGCCTAGATCTGAAGTTCATAAGGAAGAAAGCCTGAGAGAGGACTGGTACGAAGTAGGGATAAATGCATCTTCGTGACTGAACAGTTGATGTTTCTTCCAGAGTTTAGTCCTCAAGGGAGGAGGTAGGGAAATCAAGCAAGTTAGAAAAGTTGAAAAGACAATAAGACAAGAAGTTTATCATTGTTAATAAGCTAGAAGAAGGAAAGAGAGAGACCAAAACTCCACGGACTTGACTCAGCATGACTCCAAAATTATGAGAGACCATGGGCAAAAACGCAATAAAAGACTCACAAGTGAAAGGAATGAGTTCAAGAGAAGTTGACTTAGACTAAGACAAATAGATCGGTACTCTGCGACTCTCGGGCAGTGGCCAGAGCCACAAGGGCAAGCACATTTTGGAAGAGACCTGTTTTACAGACAGATCTTTCTCAGTCTTCCCACTACTCAAGCAGGTATTCATGTTCACTATGCTCTTAAAGCTAAAATAACACGCTTGTAAAAGGTGACTCAAGGTGGCTCTTTGTATACTCTGAACCACATTGCTTAATGTTGAGAAGCTGGTGTGTGTTGGGACCTGCCCACATCTGTATATGTGACATGCTGTGAACTCTAGCCAGCCCACAGGTGATGAAAGGCAGTGCTGAGATACTGGTTAGAAACCCAAGATCTGGAATCAGGGGGCTTGGGTTCAGACCGTGCTTTTGCCATATACCAACTTGTGACTTTGGGCAACCTACTTCTCTCATATTCTATTTATTCTGACAGGGGGATGGTAAAGGTAAGTTTTCAAAGGTGCCCAACACTTGGTAGATGCTCAGTGGCTCTTGACTGTCTTTTAGTACATAATATGGATAATTTGAAAATAACTTGGTTCCATTTATTCTTTGGGGATTTAATATTTAAATGAATTTACATTCCACAACAGAAAGACTCAAACTAGAAATGTGCCAGGCTGTGGAGGAAGTTATTCTGGGATTAAAATTTTGCTGCAAAAAAATCTACAAAATGGATCTTATACATGCAGATGGTTGAGAATTAACTTTAGCTGATCTGAACACATATTTAATTCCAAAGGGAATTTCATGTTTCGGTATAGTTCAGCCGCAGCCGAGAACGTGATTTTTATGTATTTTATAGCAAAAACCACTTGCCACTCATAATAGATGAAATTGGAGACCAAATAGGGAGAACCTTGTGGATTCCTGTCAGTCTAAATCTAAATCCTCTTTTTAAAAGACATCCCCCACTGTGTTGGCACCATTTGCTGTGAGGAGAAGCTACTAACTATAACTAGCCTTGCAAACATTGAAGGGGTGGGCTAAGGACCTTGGTCCCAGTGCGCCTTGCATTTTGCAGAGAGCCTCTTTTATTTTCATGTCAGATTATCTGTAAAATGGACTTCTCCCACCAGTGTTGTAAATTGTAACAGTTCTGACGTTCTTCTAATTGTGTGGGGAGAGGGAGTATACCCAGTAGATGCTTGTTGAACAGTAGAGACTCTTGCTCCTTTTCATTGTTTTACTATTCATACACCTAATCCCTGTCAATAAGGTTGGCTGTTTGGGGAAGGAATACACATCCCTGCACTATAATACTGATTTATTTGCAGCTCCTTTTTTTTTATTCAGGCTGAGTTAACAGAAGAATCTCACGAGGCAGTGACAGGCAGTCTTGGTGTACCCTCTTTGGCAGGGGTGTATCTGAGGGAACAAAGGATATTTGTAATATTCAGGGTGCTCTGGGGAGACAGCCTGCCTGGGCCCAGCAGGGGAGGGTAAGGACAATGATGGTGCTCCTGCCCTTATATGAGAAGTGCTCCTCATAAAGGTGAATGTTGAGAATAGAAGGGTTCCTACAGGGTGGTGCCTGGTTGCTATGTTTTCAGTAGACATTAGCCTCAGTTTCTGTATAAAAATGTCAGTCGAAAAGATACAAGGCCTTTGCTCTTTAGGGTGTTGAAATAACACTTTCCCTTCCTTTGCTTATTTTTTGATTTGTTTCCTTTCAGTGATAAGTGCTCTGCGTAAGTTGTCTTCTAGAGCTTACAAAATGAGGATACTCTCCCATTGTGAGGAGATGTAGGGTGCCTAGAACATAAATTCATATTACTCAAAGAGTCATACCAGCAGAGTTTTAGCAAGTCCCATATTTTCTTAAGAATGATGAAAGGGCCAGAGTTTTGGGAAGAAGATACATTCTAGGCATGGGGTGACCTAGCTAACTTTACCACTGAGGGTGGGCTGTGAAGAGCTCCTGAGCAAGCAGGTAGGATTTCAGCTCCCCACAAGAGCCAGGGCTGGTCTGGCAAAGCCTTAGGAAGGTGTCTTTCAAGTGACTCTGGTTTAGAGAATTACCTCATCTGGATGTTTAGAGCTATCTTCTTGAATGATGTTTTCTACGAGACAGAGAACCTGAGAACCATCAGGCTGTATTTGGGGCAGCCCATTCTTACCAACTGCCAAACCTTTTAGAAAAGTGGTATCTCCACTAAAGGCCCAGGAAGCCTTTGTGGGGTCAGACATGCTGAGAATGCTTAGGTCTTCACTTCTCTTTACTTTCGCCTGAGATGCCATTTTGGAGTGCTTATTAGCTCAGATTTGGAATCTGATCAAGAGGGATTCAGATTCCTCTGGTTATCGAAACTAAACACCAACATGTTTCTTCGTAGAGATTTATTAAAAGATGAGGAAAAGGAATATACATTTCTCTAGCTCAAAAGCCCTAACAGCAAGAAGTAGATTAAGTGGAAACTTTCTGCAGCCACAATTAGTTTTGTTAAAGAAACAAGTGCAAGTGAGGGCAGGTAGGGTGTAGAATACTCTCAGCCCAGGGACTCAATTAAAAATGCTTTAAAAATGTAATTCCAATCAATTTAGATAGTCTCAGAACATTGTAAGATGTGTGAAAACATGCTTTAAATGCCAGCAACCAGTGAAAAGGGCACGGTTTCAGAAACCCTGCTATAAATTATCTGCCTTTGGCTTTCAAAAACGTGGAAACTACATCACTGAAATATTCAGAATAAATATCAGAGAGAATTGTACATTCTACGTTGTGCACTCTACAAGGAATGAAATTTTTAAAGAGCTAGTTTTGTTTGGCCTAAGATCCTGAAATTTTTTTATGGTTGTCACAACATTTGTTTTGGGAGATGTACAAATCAAATGTGATTATAACAAATATCATTACAACAAAAATATCCTTATAACCAAACAAGTTCTAGAGCCCCAACCAACAGTCTACTTAATTAAAATAATATTGAATGGACTCCAGTTCCATTAAGTCAAAATAATGTGTGTTAGTCTTGGAGGTTTTTCCTTCAGGTTTTACTTAACCTCCTGGAATCCATATATGTGGATTGCAGTAAATGATTTCAAAAATGTTTGTTTACCTTTAGAATATACTATATAATTTTTAAAGTATAGTTTTCCTTATTAATTATTTACCATATTGAAGTATTTGCTTTTGTGGGAGGAGTCCACCCCAAATGAAATGCTGCTATATGATTCCTTTCTTTGCATATTTTAGTTTCACTTATTTTTTTATCTAGAGAGTTTTTCATGTATAACTTTCCCCTAAAAAAGAATTTAAGGTGTTAGCATAATTTACATTTTACTCATTGTCAGCCCCCAAACCACAGGCCACAGCTTGCTCAAATGTAGTAAATGTGAAACAAAACATGGGCTCAAAATACAGTTATATTGAATGGTCATGTCACATGTGAGTAGTTTTTGCCTCTGGGTGCTGGTGGCAGTTGCTTCCAGTCCTGGCTGGAAATGCCTTTCTCAGCAGAATAGCTTTGTAGGTGGGGCATTTGTTGGTGGTTGGTGGTTCCTGCCTTTGGCTGCCCCTGAGTCCATCACCCTGGAATTTTCCTCCTAATTGCCCTCACCTTTTCTAGTCCCCTTACATGACACTTGCCTCAGGCTTCCCTTCCCAGATAAGAAAAATTGAGAGGTGGCCTATTGCTTTTCTCTAATCCTGGCTGTGAATGTTGATGAAAATCACTAGAAGGCTGCTTAGTACAAAATGAAAAGCAGTGCACTCTGTAGCCATTGTCATGGGTTCTCTAGACAGTTGTGACACCTGCTAGCTTTGTGACCTTGGACAATAATAATAAAAATAATTAACACTGAGGGTGCATTTACTCTGTGCGGGCCAGGTCCTTAACAGCCATCCTTCTGTTCGATCATAACAGCCCACTTAAGGTGGAGTTTACTGTTACTTCTAAATTGCAGTTGAGGAAAGTGAGACACACAACAGGCTGTGACTTGTCCACAGTCACCCAAAATGTAACCTATCCAATGAGCTGTTTAGAACTAAGTTAGTCTCTAGAGCCCATCTTCTTTATCTCTAACTAGGGTTAATTTAAACCTCATCTGGATATACCTTACTCGGTGTAAGATGAGTGTGAGGATTAGAGACATTTATGAGGAGACCCAGCAAAACACCTGCCACTTAGGCAGTCAGTTAATAAATGGTATGTTAGATTCTTCCATTTCTTGTCTGTCATGTCTGTAAAAAACCAAACTAAGTAGATGCTGATTTTGTGTATCTGTAATAATGCTGTTGTGGTGTGTTGTTTTGTGTGATTTATCTGTCTTATGTCCTTAGAGTGTAAACTCCTCACAGGAGGAGGAGGAGGCATGTTTTTAATAGTTCACATTTTGTGTACCTTCAAATGGTGATTTGAGATCATTTTTATATTACAGCATTTTGGAGTGTCATCACACAGTCCTATGTGTATTTTTGTGTTAAATGTCTCATATCCAGCAGATGCATCCTCCTTCTCGTACAGTTCAGAATCTGTTATCTGATTAATTAAAATTTATGCAGATTAAAAAATCTGACAAAGACTTTTAACTTGTAGCCTCATCAGTTTGCTGGAGATTAATATGGAATACTTTTATAATAATTGAATTCCCTAATTTGGATTTTATATTTCAATGTCATTTTTATTTATGGAAATGTAAGGGTTGTATTTTGTTTTGTTTTGTTTTTATAACCACTAACTACATTTAGTGATAATACTTCAGAACTTAAGTGTCATAACAATTTATAATTTTGAAATTTATGCTTTCTACTCTTTTTTAATTGATAATAATAAATGTTCATGCTTTCAATATTTTGGCTGCTGATCTTATCAGCTGACTTGGAGATTTACCACACGGATTGAGGGAGGGACCCATGACTAAGTACCTTTAGAATAGAACAGATAGGATAGTTGGGTGGGAGTCACAAAGGAATGAATGCTTGATTCCAGTGCTTTATTGGTTTGTTGAGGATAACTTGAGGAATTAAATTGAGGGCCACACATGATGGTGATTTATACTTTTAGAATACTAAAATTGGCCCCATGGCTTAACAGAAGCATTTTTGTACCAATTTGTGACTCCACTTGAAAAGAATTAAGACATAGAAATTAAATCTCATTTACTCTTTATTTAACAAGCCACCTTTATTTAAAACAAAATAAAACATGCTACCAAGCTAGCCTATAGATCCATAATGTATAGTCATTAATAGCCGTTTGTGACTGGGGGCCTAATCATTTTCAAGATTCACTTTTCGTTAACTAAGCACTGTCAGTGCCACCCTGATTGGTCATTTTGCTTTTCTTTTAAACATAGTTCAGCTTTCGTTAGAGAGCTAAAGTGAAGTGAAAGAGATGATGTCTTAGAATCCTATACAAGCCACTTTGATCTGATTGGATCACAGGCATCATGCAAGATGCTTAAAGCTAGAGTGCCCTGGTCGAGTGGCAGTAAGGGAACCTATTTTATGCTCATTTTATTCTAGTGTCACATTTGATGATCCGTTGATTACCACTGATGTTTGTTTTAGATACTCTAATTAATAGGATTCTTTACTGTTTTTGCTCTCCAAGGCCTTCTAGCAGAGGGCACAACACATAAAGTAAATAAATTATTGCTTTTGTTACCACTGAAACTATCTTGGTTCAGTAGTCTAACTCGTTGAGTGTATTTTATTATTTAAAAAATATGTAGAAAGAGAAATAAAAGCTAACTTAAGGATATAGTAGAAAGAACACTGGACTGAGATCCTCGCTATCATCTGACCTCGGACACGCCCTCTCTTCTCTCAGGTTTCTCCTCAGATTGCATGACCGCTCTGGTTTTTCTGAACCCAGAGTCTGGCGGCATATTATATGATTAACCCACTGAAGTGTGTTGGTTTTAAAAATAGTACTTTACTATGCAAAAGCCCCAGTGTATTAGTTAGAGCTAGGTATTATTCTCCTATACACTGAGGTATTCTAAATGAAATGTTAGAGCTTCCTCAGACATGTAAATCAAAGATTTTTTTCCAATGCTTTATTTACTTTGTATGTTTGAAGGTGTATTCCACCCCTCCAAAAAAAAAAATTTTTCCTGTGAGAATGATGGTTTTTAGCCATTAATCCAACAATGGTATAATGGAAGGAGAATGGATTTGGAATCAGAGGTTCAAATCACAGTCTTTCATAGACTAGAGATAGATGACTTAGCAAATTAGTCAATTTTTCCCAATTAGATTTTTTGTAATAATAATGATGATGATATAATAATAATATCCATTTCATTTGGTTATTAACAAGACGAAATGAGACAATGTGTGTAAAGTACTGTGCAAAGTGCCTGGCATCCAGTCACTTCTCAATAAATGCTAGATCATATATTTAAAATGGATTCTGGCTAATGTAAAACATACTTTGCATGCTAAAAGTTATAGTGCCTAGAATTAATTAAGTTTGTGGCATCTTCATGATTTTCTGTTCTTTTGAAAATGTATCCACAGTAGAAATAATAGTAACGGCTAGACGGCTGTAGTATCTGGAGCATAATATTGTGAACTAGGCATTTGGGCCGTGTGTTTTTTCCATACTTTGTCTCATTTTACTGTGTTCTTTTCCTTCAAGATGTTAATTTTAATTACTTGTAAAAACCACAGGCAGACCTTGTTTTAATCCTAGACTGTAATAACAGCAGGGACATGTTAATAGTAGGAACTTTTAATTTTTTTTTTAAATTGATTATTGTGGGTCCTGATAACCTGTTGTATAGTTATTTCTTCATTAAGCCTTTTTTGTAAGACACTTCTGTGTTTTGAATTTATATTTAACCATTTATAGATTTAACTTTTTATTTTATTTTCTGGAAACAAACTTATATTGAGTCTGCACTACCCTAGAAGTTTTAAGATGTGACATCATCTCAACTATCATGCTTCTGAATTTTGTAGGGTTGTCGTTAATTTTATATCTATTTAAATGTGGTTCAGTTGTGGGTGCTCTTTAACTTATAGAATCAGGAGTGGGCAGTGTAAGAGGTTTTTTGCATTTACCAAATTCAAAAACTTCAGAAGGAACATGACTGAAAAGTTAACCTTACCAGGTGCAGTTAGTAAAACTTTTTGTTTGTTTTTGTGTTCACGTATAAAGGTGAGTATACAATCAGTATCTTCGAAGCAAAGCAAGTAGTGGGTGATGCAATTTCTTATACAAGTTCAGGGAACTATTTAATACCGAATATAGTCCTTGTGTCTGTTATAGAAATTAGTAGGAGTAATGTGAACTATGAGGCAGAAAATAAATCGTGTACAGCCTTACAAGGATCTAGGATGTTTAGATCCAGGGATGATGAGCTTCATCCAGTTATGTGTTTGATGATGCCGCTTTGATAGAACGTTTGTTTCCTGGTAATCCTAACTCTGTGAACCTAATGTAGTTAGACCAAAAACTGTATACATTGTATTGATAAATGACCTTGTTTGTCAACAATTCCATGGCCACTTTGAATTGGAAACCACAGGCAGACCTTGTTTTAATCCTAGATTTACCTCTTACTAGCTAGTAGGAGGCAAATCTAGGATTAAAACAAGGTAAGTAAAAGGATTAAAAGCAAGTAAAACACTTGCTTTTACTTATTATTAACATCAAAGTAATTGGACTAGGAGCTCTCTAAATTTGTATCTACATCTAAAAATTATGTTTCAGTCTGGGGAAAATTATGTATTGGTGAATTAGAATGAGTCTTGGGTATACTTTATCCACTGTGATGAAAGAAACTTGCCATCTTCCAGTTCAATGAACAATACATTTTGTTCTTCATGTTTAGATGTACAAATGAAAATGGCTTTCATATATTTGTTAGATGTTGATAAAGGGCTTGCTTTATACAAGGTGTTGTAGCAGAAGCAAAGATCAGTTGAGCTCAGATTCTTTCCCCATAGAGTGACAGGACATATATACCAAGAAGGGCAGAAGATATCTAGCTTTCCTATTATCAGTGTTGGAGTGTGTTTGCTTGAGAATTGAAGGTGTGGTATCCACATTAATGTGGCCCTTCTAAAACCATATTGCCTTTTCTAGCCACATAGCTATGAAAACTTAATGGTGTGATTGGTAATTTATTAAGAAAGCCATGCTACATAATTTCTAAGGATTCATTAACTACCTCCTAGATGTATTTTTAGATCTGATTTTTTTCTTATGACTCTTGGCTGACATAAGAAAATGATACTAAGAGTCAAATCTTAATTAGCTTGAACTCACCTCACAAGTGTCTTAGGTAACTAACCTGTGTTAAAGATGTGGTACCATAGAGAAGGCCAACATAGTGCAGCAGAAGTTCGCAATTGCTTAGAATTTGGATCTGAAATCACTTCATCCTTTGGTTAAGTTAAAACTTTATTTTAAAAGAGAGGTAAACTAAATTTGTAGACTCTTGTAAGATTAGGCAGGCCCACAATCCCTTACCTACTATTCCAAAATCCAAAAAGCTCTGAAAACAGTTTTTGTTTTGCAGTTTTGGGAACAAGACTGAATTGATTATAAAAATATTAATGTTCGATTATGGGGTGTTAGTCTAGACTCTGGTACAGTAAATGAATCATACTGTCTTTCTCAAATTCTCAGTTCTAAAAATACTGAATTCCAAAGCACATTTGGCCACCAAGGCTTTTCTGACATGGAGTCTCTAATTGCACACTTGGAACTTGTGTGCTTATCTTGCCTCTTAACTTTTCCATAGACAAAACTCTTTGAGGGTAAAGACCTTGTCCTTTTCAGCTTTGAACATTCCCGTATTCTTGTCACTGTACCTCTATTATAGTAGTCATTTGTTACACTTTTGAATAAATCAGAGAAGGGAGAGAAGAAAGTTCAGGCAACCTAAGCCTGGTCTACTCCACATCCGTCAGCCAGCAATTTCCTGCCTAATCTCCTAGGCATAACTTAAGCCATGAAACTGAGTTACTAATAACTGAAGATATCAGATGACAATTTATTACATTTCCCCTGCATTTAAAAGTTATGAAAATCAAAATGCTCAAGCATGTTAGAGTGGTCAAATGACTCCAGAGTGGAAATGGAGATCATACCATGCAGACCCTCATCCCTCCTCTCCTGGGTCCTGTTGAGTGCACCCTGAGGAGAGAATACTGGACACTTGATAAGACTGTTGTGAATGATGGTCTTCAGATTCTAAAAAAATGTAGGAATACGCTGCATTCTCTTGTAGTTATATAGACAAAGGGTGTGGGAAAACTGTGGCCCAAAGGCCAAATCAATTGTATGTGTATGTCCATCCTATGAGCTAAGACTAGTTTTTACATTTTTTAGAGTTGTAAACAAATAAACAAGAATATGCAACAGAGACCTCATGTGGCCTGCACAACCTAAAATGATTACTGTCAAGTCCTTTATAGAAAAAGTTGGACAACTTTGATTTTAACTGCCAATTTACTCCTCCCTATCTTTAGGGTGAATTCTTTCCTTCTCTGTCCCTGTCCTTCTTTGTCAGTCTGCTGACTCTGTTCATGGTCATTCTTCTGGGGCTTTGGTAGTACTCTTTTTCATGAAATTATAATGCTAAAAAGATGCTTTTTATCCCCTTTTAAATAGCTCTGAAAGAAATTTGAAGATGAGATGTAGAATTAAGCTGAACATAAACACAAAGTTGAAAGTTATTTTAATAATGTGGAGAGAACCAATTGGGGAGCTTCCATGGCACCTGCTCTAATTTTATGATGGTATCATTACTCTGGTCCCTTTATCTTCAAAATTCCTTTGATTTACAAAATTATATACATAATTTGAATACTGAGAATATTTTCAAAAATACTGATTGGGAAGATATTCACTGCTTTTTTAAAAAATAGTTTTAAGGTTATATCTCAGTTACATAATTCTAGAGTGTCAATGTAACATTCATACTGTGAGACATTCTACTTTTTCTAAATTAATTCAGTTACATCAGTATATACCTCTTATGTCTCGTCTTTTTACTCTATGAATTGATAAAGTGTGAGTAATTTCACTAACCTGACCTTGTCATATTCTGATTTGGTGTCAAGGTAGTGGTGAAAATCGGTTGAGGTCTAGAGTAAGATGCTTTATATTCTAATACTAGCTTTACTTTTGTCTAACTGTATGACCTTAAGCAGTCACTTAATCTTGCTAGAATTCTGTTTGCTTGTCACTAACGTGTTGATAATACTATCCTAACATTATTTTGGGGAGAGCAAATACAATGATATATGTGGAAAAGATTTGAAAATTACAGAGTGCTTTCCAGCTGTTAGTTGGTATTGGTGAAGCAATAATGAATTTATTTATGATATGTTGATTTATTTCTTAGAGTATTAGAAGTCCTGAGGCTGGGAATCAGAAAGGAATGAGCTTGCCTTTAAATTTACATTATTTTCATCTGTTCCCAATATGGATGGCTTAAAAAAGGGAAGGAGCATTTATTCCTATAGTGCATATTTTTAATTAAATGGTTCTATCAGTTAGCAATTGTGGTGTGATAAACCTTTCCAAAACTTAGTAGTATAAAGTGAAAACTAGTTATATCTAATTAGTCTTTGTGTCAGCTATGGGGTAAGTCCTTCTACCTGAACTGGGCGTGGTTGATCTTGGCTGAACTCACTCATGTGTCTGCAGGCAGCTAGGTGGTCTAGAATGTCTTCAGCTCCAGTAACCTAGTTCTTTCCCAGGGATCTCTTATTACCCTCCAGCAGGCTTATTCTTTTGGCAGTGGCAGAGCCCTAGAGAACTTTTTTTTTGCATCAAGTTTGTTACTGTATCCTTGGCCAAAGCAAGTCATGTGACCAGATCTAGCATCAGGCACATGGCAGGGCACTGCCAAATGTAGATATAGGGAGGTGTGAAAAATTGTGGCCACTATCGAAGTCAGTCTACACCATGGTCTTATAGGTAAAGGAAAATCTGCCCAAGTGAAAACCAGATTGTAGCCTGGCATGTGAGTCCTGATAGTCCCATGTTCTTGTGACTGTCTTGCATAATTTTACTGCTTACACAGTGCCATTCCTCATCACCATGCTGGAACCTTGGCAGCCTCACAATCTGACTGCTTCGAAAGAAATAGCCCACGCCCAAATATGCACCTCTCATGTTTTAAATAATACAAAGAATATTGTTTCCAAGACAACTTTGATGAAATGTCAGCTTTCTCTAAGTTCTAAACCTACATAAGAAGCATTGTTATTCTTATCCCTGCTGGGTAATTTGTATACTGCAGTAGTTTGTTTGGAAACATGCCTGTTGTTCTTTAAAATATGCTTAATGCTAGATTAGAGAACAGATTTTTTTTTTCCTGTTTATGCAAGCTCATTTCTAAAGCATTTAAAATAAAGAGCTTGGGCATGTATGGTATTTAAAAACCCTTCACATGATGTTTTTAAAACAGATCAATTTCAGCATTAAAATGTTAGGAATTCAGCCAAGGAAAATTCAACTTGGATTGTATAGCTGTAATGATAATGTATGATAGCCATCTTCTTTGAAAGTGATTGTACCAGCAGAGCTGAACCTGGTGAATTACATAATTTAAAAGTGTTTGCCTCTTTTAAAAGCACTGTTTTAGGGAGATTATTTAAGCTTTTTCTAAACAAAGCAAAATGAAAGATGGATTTTATTATGAGGTACTTAAATCCCAAGAACAGTAGTCACAAAATATCTAAAGATAACTCATTTGAATTGAACAGAAGGTCATATGTCTAAATGTCAATTATCACACTTAACTACTTGGCAGAATATTAGGATATAAGAGAGTATGATTTTTGTTTTTTAGCTGTGTTGGCTTGAATTTTAAAAATGTCTTGAGTTTACGTATTATGTATCCAGAAAGTATTTCCAAGTCAGAATTGGCTTCATGATTGAGACTTTATTAATTTCAAATATTAACTCCCAAGTAAATAAGAAAAGTAGGTATCATTTACATCATTTAGGTACATCATTAAACCATTTAAAAATTTTTAAGGAACAAGGGATACTCTTAGTTTACCTATTAGCCCTATGTCACAAAGGACCCACCATACATTGCACGAAGAATGTTTTTCTGAGCCTGTCACTCCTCGTTTGCTGCTGCCCTCACACATTGAAGGTCTTAAGTCAGAGAATGGTTATGTTCATCATTTTGTATTATAAATATTGTTCCTTTGAAGAAGGGCTACATGTTGAATTTCTTAGTATTTCTAACGGTGGAAATGAGGCAAAAGTCCAAAAAAAGTAACTAGACGGGAAAACGTTTGTATAGGAATCTCAGCTTCAAAAAAGCCAGTGTCTCTACCTTGACACTGAAGCCATATGTATCTGATAAGAAAATCATCTAGAAAGAATAGTTGCTGAGACACTTTAGTGACTTTGTCAGCTGTTACGGGGAGTGGAAGAGGAGGCAAGAAAGTACATAAACAGAGAGAAAGCGGCCATGTGAAGACAGAGGCAGAGATATGAGTTATGCTGCCGCAAACCCAGCAATGCAAGGATTGCCAGCAACTACCAGAAGCTGGAGAGGCAAGGAAATATTCTTCCCTAGAGCTTTCAGAGAGAGCATGGCCCTGCTGATGCCTCGATCCCAGACCACTATTCTCCAGGGCTGTGAAAGAATAAATTTCTGTTATTCTAAGCCACCTGTTTTGTGGGAATTTGTTATATCAGCTCTAGGAAACTAATATAGCTCCCAAGAGTTAAGTTTATCTGTCAGTTTTGTTTCATCATCAGTATAGTAACTGCTCGTATGATTCTAAGTACAGTGAGCATCTACATATAAGAAGCCACAAAACCGTTGTGTGTTAAATGTTTTTTTAAAAATTGTTATTCCATGACTAGCTAAGTACAGGCATTGTAGTTAGACTCTGGGTATATAGTTATGAAAAAGAAAGAAATGCCTGCCCTCATGGAGCTCACATTTCATTGGTGAGAGACACATTCATTATATGATTAACAATTCTGATGAAATTGCTTCAGTTGGCTTCTGTGAATCCTAATTGACCTTTGGATCTAATCTTAGGCAATGCAACAAGCCTGCCATGCCTTTCACTCCCTCCAGGGCTTGGGTTAGTCTGGCCCTGCATAGCTGTGCCGGAGTACATTTCACAGTCCCCAGGGTTGTGCAGTCCACATCCCCTGCAGTCATATGTGGTGGCCCCATGGATGCCACATTGTTCATCTCTCTCTTCTCAAAAAAATAAAGTGGAGACCTCAGAGCTTTTCTTTCTGAGGTTTTTTTTGTTTTACACATTTTAATGTCCTTTTCATTTTCATATTTATGAAATTTGTAAGTTTTCACTTCATACATGTTTGATAGAGTTCTTGGCCTAAGTCAAATAGATTTGAACTCAGATCTGTCA
Organism: Pteropus medius; assembly: GCF_902729225.1. Lineage (NCBI taxonomy): Eukaryota > Metazoa > Chordata > Mammalia > Chiroptera > Pteropodidae > Pteropus > Pteropus medius. Next base: position 24,209,903 of record NW_024340692.1, read on the forward strand.
GACCTAATGAAGCAAGCCCCTTTGTCATTCCCTTGACCTCTTTTGTGTCCTCTATTATTGATGGTGTTTTGCTGCTCTGTATACAGGTTGGTTTCTTTTCACAGTCTCCAGACATCATTTCCTGTGCCTGTTATTAAAATCAGAGGATTGTATTGTATTTTAGTATCTTCCCTTTGTTACCTTGCGTTGAATTACTTCATCCCTTGGGATTCAGATTTCTTTCTGTATAAGTAAAGTGAGCAAGTTGGAGTAGACAGGTGCTCCTTGAACCTTTAATAAGCATAAAAAGCACACATGTTAAAATGTACATTCTGATTCAGTAGGTTGGGGGCGGAGAGAGAGTAGAGCGTAAAATGCTGCATTTCTAACAAGCTCTCAGGAGATCTTGATGCCAATGGACGGTGAATGGATGACCTTTGTGTAACAAGGGGCTAGATGATTTCTCTGGTCCCTCTCAGCTGAAGATGAGAACTTTCCTATCTTGTTTGGTAGAGTCTGTTTGTAGCTGTGACCGCCACCATAAGAAGGCCCACAGCTCACTGGTTTTTACGTTCCAGTATTCTTACCATCCCTGCACACTTTTTTTCCAAAGAAAAGGGCAAAGTACACTCGGTGCCCTCCGATGGCGCTTGAAAGGACCTACTGTCTACCGTTCTTTTTTTATAGCTTGGCCCATTTTTCTTTTCTCAGACTCAAGCTAAACCCACTATCTAATGCATAATTAGCATTAGCCTTCAGGTTACATGGTTCTTCTTGTGGCTTTTTGCCTTGGTTTTCTTCCATTCCTTTAGCTCACAGTAATGGTAGATTTATAACCATCCTTCTAACTAGGACTAAATGTCTCATTTCTTTTGCTTTATGTGGCGTTCTTGGCTCCTTAATTACACTACATTAAATGGTATGTTGTTGCTGTCAGTGCAGTAGGATTGCATTGTGGATAGCATCTTTGGATATTTTGAAAAATGTTCCTGTCATACAATTTGAGCTTGTAAATAGAAGTGCTGAGCATGCATAAATGCGCTTAAGAAATTATTTCTTTATTACTGTTTAGTTGAACTGATGGTGACACTAAACATCAAAACTTTGATGTTTTATACAGCATTCTTCCCCACTAATTAACTTCATTAGTGCAGTTAATTACTGGGAAAAAATACTGTATAAAACATCAAAGTCTTGATGTTTAATCACAGCTTAAAAAAGAACTTTTATACTCTTCGATTGCCAGACACATTCCAATTACCCATAGGAAGGTCAAAATTTCTGTTTTCTCTTTTATGGTCTTCAAAGCTTTTCCTGACTTTCTTCTGGTTGACCATTGGTTATTTGAATGAGTGTTAATGTGGACAAGCTGACAGTGGCATGTGGGAGCCGAAATATCTTCTCATAAGCTATAAACCAGAATAACTGAGAGACTCAGTTTCTACAAAGGCAGAGAAAACCTTGCCTGTAATGTGCTGATGGGGGGAGGGGCGGGGAAAGGGTTGGAATGTAACTCACAGAGTAATGGGCATTTGTTTTTCTCTTGTACCCTTTATTTTTATTATTAGTTTAGAGCCATTCCATTTTCCTACACGTTGCTGAATTTTGCTCTTCTAAGCCACTTCTCTAATGTCTGATAGGCATATTTCCTTAATAAACTCAGACTGCAGATCTGAAGAAACATACACTTTAAAGGGATAGGATATATGTGGAGGTGCTGCAGAGTTGATTATAGGAATTCTTAAATGACCAGTAATCAGGCAACGAGAACAAGAACTCCTTCTCAGGTCATTTCCCTGTGGTGTGTGTTAAATCAGTTTTTATAGTGTGTTTTTTTTGTTTTGTTTTGTTGGATTTTTTTTTTAATCAAGTGAGGTTTACAATAGCAATAATGTAATTCAGATAAGTAATTATTGTAATTGACCTTGGTGATGAGTGTCCTTGGCTTTTACCACAGTTTGCTTAATACCTGAGGATGGCCAATTATCTTGTAATACCCACTTTATTGAGATTATTGTTTTAATTATGGCACTCAAAATACATTACTTTGTCAGCATTGTAGAGTCACACGTGGGAACACCACATTCAGGCTTTCAGAAATGTGTAAAGAGCATCTTGCCTCCTCTTATGCCATGGTCGTGATTGAGTTTTTCTCTCTCCCAACTCCAGAATTTGGTTTTGAAATACATCATTTCTTACCAGTTAAATGTGGTTCATCCTGAGGAGAACAGCCACAGGGAGATGATATCTGGGATGCTGTCACTACCACTCCGCTAACTGTGTTCTCTGAAAGGGCTGGAGGTGACATGGTGCTAGTAGGTAGGCAGTTCCAATTGATGAGCAATTCTAGTTGACAGGAGTCACAGTGCCTCCTCATTCTCAATATGCCTCAGGTTCTCAACTTGAGAATTACTTTTTAAAGTTGCTCAAGCACCACCCCTCCAGAGAGTCAGACAGTGCCCGGTAGAGGTGGGTGTGTGTGTGTGTGGCTGGGGGGGGGCGGTGCTACTTTTTAAAGCTCCATAGGTACTTCTGACAGGCAGCCAGGGTTGAGAACCACTTCCCAGTCCTTGAATTTTGTTTGCAACCTGTCAGCTTGTCTCATCCCAGCCCATGACCCATGCCAGAAACAAGACAGCTTTTAGGAGCTTTGCTGTTCTGTCTTACTCCTCCATTTCTTCGAAAACTTACCTAGCCTCCTCACATACCAGAAACACTGCAGTCCAGGTTTGGTTGGGGCCTGGCAGTTCCTGGGCCTGTCTTTCATGGAAAGCCTCAGTGGATAAACCCCAGTTACTCTGAAACCTGAGAGGCCCCTTTCTTATTAATGTCTCCCTGTGCTCTTATAATTCAGTTTTTTGTTGATTATAGAAAAGTGTCTTCTTTGTCAGTTTCTTTGAGTAAAGATCAGCATTTATTCTTTAGCATCTAATCTCAAATACTGGTCTACCACTTTGTGGAAATGTAATTCAGGTTGATTAGATCAGTAGTTCTAAACCTCCCAGTTGTGTTTTCCCCTTTTGTGATAAACCTTGGAGGATGCAAGCCCTATGAGGTCCTTCAGGTTGCAAGCATTCTTATGGGATACCTAAGACTCTTGCCTTTTCTTTTCCCAGTAAGAACCTATATCAAATTGCAGATGCACGAAGATGACATCAGTATGTTGACAAACTTGATTCCATCCTAATCATATACATACATATATACGTACACGTACCCATGCATACACACATGCACACACATACATATATTTGTATGAGTCACTGGGTTATACCTCTACATCTCTCTCAAATTCGTCCTCTTCTCCCCTCTCTAGCACCTCCTCCAGTCCTAGACACCAGTATCTTTCCCAGGACCACTCCTTCCCTGCCAAAGTTCTATTACCTGGCAGGCCCACTTAAGCTCATGCTAACAGCAGTAGTAAAGCAGGGACACCAAAAGTGATGACAGCTCAGCTTTGATTCAGAATTTTGCTATTTTAATTTTAGCACACAAATAAGGTTTATGTTATATACTAAGTGTTGTTTATATTCTTAATTACCAAGGGTGGAGATAGGCAACATAATTTTTTCTGAAGTCTTTTTAAAAGTCTTAATTTGACTCTGACTCTCATCTCACATAGAACTTTTCGAAGATCTCCTGGGAGATTTTTAGAACGTGTGTCATCTAATCGCTTCCTTTCAATGGCACTTAAATAAAAAACAAATTTCACCAAGACCTCCTGGACCCTGCACAGTCCAGCCCCACTCTCCTTTCAGCATTGTCCCATCATGCTGTGCCTCCACAGCTGGCATCCAGCTTTCTATTCCCTCCAGTATCACTGCACGTTTTCTCCTTCTTCGAGGCCTGTGCATGTGCCATTCCCTCTGTCTGCAGCATTCTTTTCCTGGCTGTTCAAACGATTGGCTCCAAGTTTTGCTTCTGATGTCAGTCTGAATGTCATCTCTTTGAAGAGACCATTCCTGACCACCCTGTCCCTAGTCTTCGGTGTTAGCATCCTGTTTGTCTCCTTTGTACCACACTGTTATCTGTACTTATTTTTCCTTAATTTTATTAATAATAACTTAGTTAACTTTATTTTTATGGCCCGTTGCTATAACTAGTGTTCTATGAGGGCAGGGTCTTCATTTATTCTTTTAATTGTGTTCCAAGTCAGTGCCTTACGGCCCAGCAAACTGCCTGGCATATAGTTGGGACTCTGTTCATCAACTGCTGCTGTTCAGTTATTTACAGCGGGTACGTGCTGTGCTCCTTTACCCCATTAGTCCTGACACTTCACTCATTTTATAGAGTTATTTGTCAAGTTCCAGTGAAGTTGGGGTTGCAAGTCTAGTCTTGCTAACTCTGTCACTCTAACTCAAGGTCATGCTAAAAGATATGTTTGGCATGAGTTCTACAAATAAGGAGAAAGAGCAGAACTTTGAAAAAAGGGCACTGAGCCTAGAGGGCAGGTAGATGCCTAGAATATGCTCTCAGAAACGTATGAATCTGGACAGAGTGGCTTTTGCCCAGAATCCAAGGCTTGAGGAAGTGCTCACTGACCTCTTTTGGAAGGCCAAGAGGAGACATTCGTAGCAGCTCTCAGGGCCTACTGCTGCCTGAGTTGGGTTGGGTTACTAGTAAAGGCTTGACCTTTGTCTTCTAGGGCAAATTCCATACATAAGCATGAAAGGTAGCCTGCCACTTCACATAGTTATCTCATTTAATCTTTATGACAATCCTGTAGGACAAATATCTTTATCTACGTTTTACAGGTATGAAAATTGAGGCCTCGAGGGGTTAACTTGCCAGTACACAGTTAATAAGTACTGGGGTTGAGATTTGAAACCAGAGTACTCTCACTGTAGAGCCTGTAATTATTCCATTCCATCTCTTTCCCTCCAGACCCCACAGCACTGTAAAACTGGTGCCTTATCCACTTTGTGTCCCCAGTGACTAGCACATTGCCAACAGATTAGCCATTTAGCTACACTTGTAGGATTCTACTGACATCACAACACAATACTTTGCTTGCAAAGTCAGTTATTCTTCAGATAGAGGAGTGAAACCTCATTTTTTCCATTTACCAACTAGTACTGAAAGTATTTCTGCAGAATTCCCTCTACCTCCAGTGGTCTGGCTAGCTCTGTCAAGTCTACTAATGGCCTTTCTGACCCACTCTCCTTTCCCAGGGACAAAAAGGCCATAGCTGTCTGTTTTAGCAAACATTGTTAGTGTCTCAAAGGTCTGTGACTTGACATTTTATTAATCCTGTGCTCCTGGATGCTGTCTTGCAAACACTAGATTGTGGGATCTTCTGCATCTACTTTCCTATGTCCTGGATGCTTACAAACCAAAAGACTAGCAAGATAATACACTGTTGACTGTGTTAGCAGAGAACTGTCTTGTGATGAGATGTGTATGTGTGTTTGTGTGTGCGCGCGCATGCAAAGAGAGAGACAGACGTACCACAAAAGTCATACAGACAGTTGGAGTTACTTTTATTTTCATTCATTTATTCAGTAAACTCTTACTAGACTGTCATACATTACAAAGTGCAGGATGTCCTTCCAGCCATAGTTCGTATTAAATAGCAAATATGTACCATTGAGCTATTGTTCTTAGTTTTTAATAAAATAGTGATTGATCGAGTGGTATTCACCTTGTTTCTCAGTGTGGTGAGTGAAAGTATTTTTTCTTCCAATCCATTTTCAGCATGCTGCTATTACCGCACCATTTAGCTCGATGCCAAATTGCAGTTGGCTCCATTCAGTTCTGTTTACCCGAGTAGCACTATAATGATTAAATGTCACCGGGTACACCGAGTATACAAAAGTAATTAACCTAAAAGGACATGTTAGAATAAGGGTCAACAACCTCTTTAGCCCATAGTGCCAGTGGCAGGACTAAGTATTGACTGAGGTATTGCCAGCAGGGCGGGGGCGTGGGTGAAGGGTGGGGAGGATGGAAGAGGGAAAAGTCAGAGAAGCGGGAGCTACAGAGCAGCACTCACAGTTGCTTGGGGATGGCAAATAGACAGAGCCTCTGAAATATTTTCTGTAGTCCTCTTATAATTTAGCTCTCTGACCTATGATCATCTGAGGGGAGCAGGGAGATTTGACCATGACCCGACTCCCCTTTCAGCATTTCAGCCCTGGTTAGTAGAATGCTGTTTCCTGGTTAGACCAGGTAATCTTGTCACATGCTTAGTGAATCATCCTGTTCTTCCCATGTTTTATATATTTTGTCGAACCCTTGTATCTTTAGATCTAGTTGTCGAATGACAACTGCTGCCTGAAATCATTTCTTTGGAACGATTTGAAATTATGTCTCTAAGTATCTGTGTCTTATTGTCTCATTTGTTTTCATTCCTCAGTATACTAAAGTCTCAGTTAAATTGACGTTAATGCTTTAGATTGCTTTACATACTAAAAATTTACATAAAGATAGTCATCTATGATTTTAAAATGAACCAATGTAAAGCTCTTTAAAAAAAAAAAAAGTCTTTTATCTGCCCTATATGTGGGCTTTTCTTTTGTCAGCGGTGTAGTGGTGACTTACTATCTAGAAAAAAAAATGTTAATACAGAGATTTTTTTTCATTACCACAGAGATTTTTTTTCGTTGCCACATACCTCCCCTTGAGGAGTAAACATTTCCAGGAGATCCCCAGGGATCCCTGTTCTCTAAATGAGCAGCCATGGAAAAACTGCTGATGCTGCATTCTGCATGTGGTGGTCTGTCAGGCAGGATTCATTTAAATCCTACCTTTTCAATGGTCAGACTTGAATAAGATTTGTCTCTTCCTTGTCACAAATAGCTGATGAGTACATGATGAAAGACGACAGGGGAGAGGGATAGCCAGTTGAAAAATGTCTTCCTTCTGCCAAAGATTTATCTCTTCTAGGATAAAGAAGAAGAATTGGTGGCCTTGATGCATTTCTTCAACAATTTTCCTTACATGACCACCCAGAGGTCAAGACTGGTGCTGACCTTGGGGGAGGGGGCCTGTGCCCTTGATTGGTGGAGGAGAAAAGGCACCACTTTTGACCCTTTCCTCTCTAGCACCATTCTGACCTTTGTTTTGGTTTTATTTTTTGTACTGCTGCTGCTTAATATCTTTTCACCATAGTTCTGAAAATTGTTTTGCCATCGTATCATTTTCAAAATCACTTTTTTTTTTTTTTCCAGGCGAGGCAACCCTTGGTTGACCTCACAGATTGCAAGGACCTTGTCAGCGTACAATCCCTTATTTTTATTATTTATTTCTTATAACACCTACAGCATCTGGTCTCCCTAGGTGGTCTCCCATTCAAGTACTAACCAGGCCCAGCCCTGCTTAGCTTCTGAGATCAGATGGGATTGGGCTCGTTCAAGGTAGCATGGCCGTAGACCTCAAAATAACTTTTGAAGGCTGTCTTCTTCCTTTGGTGTGCCTACATACAGCCACCTGCATATACCCCACATACACACAGCTGTTCCTCTGACTAAGACAGTCATTATATTGAGTGCTAAGAATACAAAGAAATAAGGTACAATAAATACATGCCTTTTAGGAATGTATAATCTCTAGTCTCAACATAATGAAAATAATACAGGAACAAGGAAGACAAATGCATAAGCATGAGCAGATCGAGTTTCGTACTCATTCATTTGTTCGGCAGCTGTTAATTGAGGCACCAAAGCTAGTTTTGGATTTTCATGTGATGAAACCAGGCATGGTCCTTGTCTTCCTGGAACTTCTAATCAAGTAGAAGAGACAAGCAAATAATCAAAATAACGGCTGCAATACAAATGCTAAGAAGTAAAAAGGGGGCTATGGTAGAGATTTCCAGAAAGCATCTTGAATAGCATCACTGACAAGACCTTTCTGAGAAGGTGGCACTTAAACTGAAACATAAAAGATGAAAAGATCGTAGCCACTCAGAGTCTCGTGAAGAGAGTTCTTGGCAGAAGCCCTGCACTGAGGGATAAATGAGTATGGGGTGTCCAGCACTCTGAGAAAGAGACTTTCAGCTGAGATTGGAGAAGGTAAGCAGTAACCACATCAGGCCTGTACTTGTATGAAGTGCTAGATGCTTCTATTACTGGGTGTTGATTCCTGTTGTGAATTCAAGAACTTTTAGACCTGCGTCATCTATTGTGGTAGCCACAAGTGATATGTGGCTATTGAACACTAAAAATGTAGCCAGTCCAAATTGAGGTGTGCTATAAGTAAGTGTAAAGTGCACACCAGATTTTCAAGATGTACTAAAAAAGGAAAATAATGTAAAATAGCTCATTAATAATTTTTATGTTGTTTACATGTTGACATGGTATTTTTTGATACATTGAGTTAAATGTATGATGAAAATTAATTTTACCTGTTTATTTTTAATTTTTAAGAATCTGGCTGCTAGAAAATTTTTAAATACATATGTAATTCACATTATATTTGTCAGTTTCATTCTAGAGTACAACCGACTTTAATATTTTAGTAAGGGACCTTAAGACCAAATTGGCTAAATGATCACTGAAAAGTATTTCACCCTTTCGTGGTGTGGTATGAAAAAGACCTGGAGTTTTTAAGGATTAACAACCTTAAAACTGTTAGGCAGCCTACCTTTAAATTGATATGCAGTCGTTTTCTTCTCTGTTTCTGCTGAATTACCATCCGATATTATATAGAATATATTTGCATCCATAATATACAATATATATGAGACTCTGTGGAGTTAACACTCTTTGGAAGAAAAAAAAATGTTTAGCCTTTCAGATAGATTAAAACAGTTTACTGGAAAAAATAACAACATGAAAAGACTTTTTCCAATAAATTTTAATAGTTACTAAATGAGGATTCTGGCCCATTACGACATAGCTTGCCAAGTCTTAAAGCTGAGTCACTTTATTTTCTCGGAGCAGCTATCCCACTTCAGCTTCTTTCAAAGCAGCTGTTAGGAGTACGTTAACATTTTGTTTCAAGAACAGAGCACAGTATAAGAGTAAGTCTAAAGCCAATAAACTTTTCCAGAAAATTCGGGAAGGAGATTTTTGCCAGCACTCTCACCTTTGTTTTTAGGACAGTCAAATCCACGTACTGATTACTATTTGTCAGTGAGACTTAGTAACATTGATTATAAGGCAATGGGTGAATGAATTATTTAGGATATATTTTATAGGCGCTATACAGAGAAAAAGATCCCAGAAAAAGGTGATGGGTGAATGTGACTATAATTTCCATAGCGTCTGCATACCACATTTATAGAATCTGTATGAATGAGGAAAGGGATTTCTTGCTGGAGGACAAGTACACTTAGGAATGTTAGTTTAAGTCTTGCATACCTTGAAGAAGTCCATTGGATTGAAGAGCATGCGTTGTCTTTGGGATGATTAGATAGTTTAAAAGATGTAAGTGACTTCTGTGTAATATTTGTGTGCACTTGGAAATTTTTTTCAGTTTCTGGGAGACTGTTAATACTCTGCCATCTCTAATGATCAGGAGAGAGATTGCTTGATTAATTTAGCTTGGGCTTGGGCTCTCCTTTCCAACAGTGGTCAGGGGATGTACTCATCCTCTCTTATTTCCCCAGTTGCTTCCTCATGTGACCCACAGTTTGAACCACACATAGTCAGTGGCTGTGAAGAGAGGAAGCTGAGCTTCCTACACAAGAATTATACCTATATCTTTGGTGTCAAAGCATGTTATAACAGCTCAGCTCACCAGCTAAAGTAACTATTTAATGAAATTTCTGGGGCAGAGCCAACAGCTTTATTCCAGGAAGAGGAAATAACAATCAAGAAACTCCAAGAGGACATTAAGATAATGTTCTAATTTAAAATCAATTTTATTGATACCTTATAAATTATTACGGCATTTTATCCTGACCAAGTATTACATAATGCTGAGATGACAGAAACAAAACATGAATGACTAAATATTGAAGTGTTATATATTCTACTGCATGAAGGGAAAAAAAGTGTAGGACTTTTGTATTCTAAGTAACATGAAATATAGGTGCTTGCTGGAGGGCAAGCTATATATTTCATTCATCTTTGTATTTCTGTACTTCGTGGGTATTCATTCAGTAAATGCTTACTGAGTGAGTTCGTAAGTGAACTAAGGTTGTGTGGTGGTTTCCACATTAGCCAAGGGGCAATAATAGCTCTTTACAGTGCAAGGTACCATGCTCCACAATATGCACTCTCCTGTAATCCTCACAGCAACCTTCTGAGGAAGTACTCCTGTTATCCTCATTTTACCCAGTAGGAGGTGGAAGCGTGGTGCTGTCTGTTAACTTGTCCATGGTCATACAGCAAGCAAGTGGTCCAGCCTGGTATTGAACCCAGGGCTGTCCGACTCAAGTACCCATAGCATGATCATTGTGGACACTGGTCATTCCTTTGTCAGTTGTTAATCATTCCTCTGTCACTTCCTCTGGTTTGTTAAAATTTTGATTGTCTGCAAAAGAAATTTATCTTAAACCAAGTTTCTCTTGCCAGAAGAGAAGCTGAAAAACAAATATAGCAACAGAACATTTTAAAGAACATGTTGTTCATGAAATGTTATAAAGGTGAAACATTTATTGAGAACAGACTCATTACTTTATAGAGAGATTATATTAAATCTTGTTTTAACAAGGGCCAAGTCTTCAGAAAGTTCCAGTAATTTTTGAAGGTGAATTTTGATTTATGTTAATTTGAAAAAAGCAAGTTCTCTGAGGGTTATATACAGGTTGAATTTTTAATGACTTCCTTAATCAAGCCAGTTATTTAAAAAATTTTTACTACAATGAGCAGTAAACTGACACCATTGACTGGCTTAGAGCTCTACCATATTCAGGTATTTCACCATTAGCATGCTATAAATTTTAAGCTAATTTACATAAATCTGCTTGTATTATGAGTCAGTACATAAGACATGTGCATTTTGACCAAATAATTTTTATCTTAAAGTTCTTATATTTAATTTTTCCCGGTTGATGATTATATTTTCCATCTCTCTTGGTTATTTCCTTATAAGTGGGATAATAAATTTTAAAATGTTTTATCAGTTAAAAAAGCTATGAGCAGGGGTAAATAAACATTTTGTATAATACTGTACAATAAAATCTCAATCAAAAATTCACTGGGATATGGTACTTGTGAGTTTGGTATACGTAGATTTATTCAGGATGTTCCTTTTAAGGACTTCAGAACTTGTCGAAAGTATTTAATAATTGAAATGATCTGAGGACCAGTGACCGTAGTTAATGCTGATGACTCATGATTGTAGAGTTTCTCCTGAAAACCAGAACTCTGCTCAGAAGGAGGAGTGGGCTGAGTCCCTGCTGATCTCCAACAGTACCTTGGCCTTTCAAGAAAGTCACCAGTATTTGTTTCTGCTGAGGAAATGATGATTGAGGACTTTGGTTATGGAATAATAAAGGGTCTACAGGGCTCTTGGGCTTGCCATCTCCATCCTCATCACCTCCACTTCCATAAACAAACTCCCCCTGAGTTGTTCCTGGCCGGAACTAATTACTGTACTGAATGAACTACAGATAGAGTAGCAGTATAATTTATCTTCTAACTTGGACTGGTTTTGAGAGTAAAGAGAGGCCTGGACAACAGTGTAGAGTGGGAACAAACCAGGACTTGTGGTTATCCTAGCCAGATTTTCATGGTGCCCTCTACCCATCATTATCCCCTATATCTGTCTGAAAATTGATTTACCCTTTCGTGCCAGGTAGATGGAATGTTTGAAGGCATAGCTGATGAGCAGACAAATGGTAATTGATCATGGTTTCCACTCAGCCTTTAGCAAGCATTTTCTTTCTGGTTGAAATCTTGTAAGTGGACAGGGAGGTCTGAGCACTGCACCTATGCAAATGGAAAGCAGAATTAGCTCGATGTACATTTGATATCAGATTATAAAGTCCAATGTGGAGGTGGTATTCCTAGTCCTGCCTGCAGTACGTAACCAAAACCTTATTGTGATTGTCGAAAGATATGTTTTGGATAATAGCAGCCTGTTGAAACCTTATCATTATGGACCATCTGTATATCTCTACTGAGAGATAGTGCTACACAAATGCCTAGAATAGTCCTTATGTGAGGCTTAAAATAGAAGATCTATACTAGCTCTGTAGTAAATAGAGTGCAGTACACCATCATAGTGCTGAGTTACTGTTTCTGCGGGCTCAGTTATCTGGCTGGGACTGTGTCTTATTTGGATTCTTTCACTTAGCCTTCAAAGCAGCCCCCTTGAAGGAATGGGTGGGGTGGTGTTAACTACAGATTAATTGAGCCTGGGCAACATCTCCAAGGCTACCCACCCATTAAGTGGAATAATCTAGACTTAAACCCAGGCAGTCCAACTCTGGAGAGATGCTCTTTCCTGCTAGTAAAGTCTGCTACCAGTTATTAAAGTTATCTTCTAGTTATTACAGTACTTCTTTTTTGGAGGGGAGGAAGATGTATAGAGAACTCTTTCTCATACATGGTCTTCTTTGATCTGGAGGTGGCAAAGAAGTAAAGATAAAGGGGCAGGGCTATCCCTTTAGATTGCTGGAGGTGTCAGTTTTCTAGCTGACTTGGTCAAATAGGCATAGTAAAGTCTAGGCTGGATTTCAAACTAGGATCTAGAATTTTTCTTATTTTGAGATAACATGATTTATAATGTTAGGAATAACTGTCATAAAGCTTATCTTTTACTACCAAAGCAATTAGGATTTTCCATTTAATAAGACTTGTAAACTTTAATTATTTTTTCCTTGGTTTCTCCTTGTTTGTTTCCCTCCTCTTTTACTTTAATTAAACTTATACCTCTGTATTTTAAAAATACAGCACTTTTTTAAAAAAGTTAATTCTAGGTTATTACTTTATTTTTCAGAGCTTTTTACTCAACATTTATATTTAAGGTATTTTGCCCTCTTTGGATTGGCCACTGCTTGTGACTGTAACTCTCTGTTCACAATAAATTTGCTGGTATGTTTACATGATCAAACTAATGAGAAAAGATATACATTTATTGTTTCTAAATTTGTAGATTTATAGTCATGATGCAGCTCTAGTAAGCTAGGGAAATATCTAACCTAGCTAAGCTACTAAAGTAACAATAGAAATGAAAATAAGCTTTTCTTGTAAAGGCATGACTTCATCAGTATTTATGTAATTCCTCCTCTTCACATGTCCAGCTACGATCTAAGTTATCTTCTGGTGGTAGAATGGTGGACTTGTCAGATTCATCATAAGAGTCCATGCCAAGTTCAGTTTGATTCCAGAGCAGTTATGTTATTGAAACAGTTTATTGCCACAGTAACCATTGTTTAGCTTAACCTTTAAATGCTAGCGATAATTAACTTCTTTATCATTCTACCAGGAAACTCTAAAGTATAACTCTGTTCTGTAGTAAAATTCACAAATAAAATACTGCTCACAGGGCCTGAAACAGCCATTTAAAAATAAATAAATAAAGCTATTTGTATGTGTGTCCCAATAAAGAAGCATAAAAGTCTAAAGCATTACCATTTAGTATTAATTTTTAAGAAAGTATTTCATTGTTTAAAAATACATTTTTCCTTTTAAACAGTAGAAATAACTTTCAATAGAGTGTGTCAGAATCAAAAGGCTCAGATAGTTGTTAATCATATACACATATACATTCAGGTTTTTTTTTTTCCCTTATAAAATACCAAATTACTGGGACAAAGACATCGGGAAATAGTAGAAGGGGCAGAGTTCCTGAGTTGCCAGTTCCAAGGGGCGTCCCTACTCAGATCTTACTCTAGCGAATGGTTTCCTGTGGAGCCGTTTAGCCTAGAAACCCTCAGAAAGGGAGTGTAACCCATGAATTTTGGATAAGATGGAGTGACAAGTGGATGTTTAGTTATCTGTGTTCGCAAACATTTCTGTGCAGTTCTGTGCCAGTAACTTTGCCGGGTACTTCTGTCTCCACCTGCTTCTCGGGAACCTACAGCCTGGTCTGCGAAGTGGCCTTGCAAACAAATAGCCATAAATTGACTGTGAGTGCTCTACTCATTGGGTGAACATAATATTAAGAGAACAAAGAGGAATGAGTGATTAATTCTGCCTGACTGTGTCTGAAGGATCTTTGAAAGGTGATATTAGAGCTGGTTTTTAAGAATGAAGAGATTTCAAAAGGAAGATACTGAGGGAAAGGGCATTCTTATAAGCCAGGAAAAAAGGCTACAGATGGAATGAAAATAAACAGAGCACAGGGGAACAAGCTCGTTGTGCTGAGACAAGGCCAAAACTCTGGATTCGGGCATGGGGTGAAGGGCTTTAGAAAATAGCTATACTCAGTCTACGGCCATGCTACCCTGAACAAGCCCGATCTCATCTGATCTCGGAAGCTAAGCAGGGTCGGGCCTGCCTAGTACTTGGATGGGAGACAATTTAGGAAGACCAGGTGCTGTAGGTGTAAAACATGAAAAATAAGGGATTGTAAGCTGACAAGGTCCTTGCAATCTGTGAGGTCAACCAAAGGTTGCCTTGCCTAAAAAAAAATAGCTATACTCAGAAATTTGGGCTTTTTTTTTCTGGCATTAAATATGGTAGGTAATAGCTCACAGATGATGTTTGTTTGCATGATTTCAGTGGACTGATGATTATAAAAACCTGATTGCATTGGGTCATGGTGTGAAAGCAAAGCAGAGCATTGAACCAAGTGTTATGGCTTTGGGGTGAGGAATAGAACTCAGTGGAGATATATGAAAGTTCCACTTTTTAAAATTATTTGGCTTCTAATATTTTGCTTCAGTCTTTAGCCTTACTAAACAATGCCTGCCATCTATTCTGCTTAAGGGTGAATGTTTGAGTAGGAATAGTTACAAGGTTCAGTGCATACATTTGGAGTAGTCATATAAAACCTTGAGAGGGACTGGAAGAAATATCCAGTCTCTATCAATGGGAACCCAGTTACTGGTCATTCTTATCTTTCTCCTCCTCCAAACTCCCACCCTCCACCCCTACCTTTAGAGCTGGCTGCGGAGTGCCATCACTGTAGCTGACCACTAGGGGGTGATCTCTTGGTAGCTATACCAGCCCAGGTGTGGAAAAGTTTATTGGTTTTCCTCTTAACAACATGCTTTGACAGTTTAGCCACAAAAACATATGTGGCATTATGGTTCAGTGGAAGTAAAATGGAATGTAGAGCCAAAAGTTCTAGCTATCACACTGCCACCCATAGTTAATTAAAAGCAAATTGGAAATTTTGTGTGTCATTATAAATGTTAATTACTACTAACAGACTTAGAAAAAGAGAAAAAAGGCACAAGGGTGTTAATTTTATATAAGATGAATAAAGTTATAAATGAAGGAGAGCTTTACTTAACAGTTTTCTGAAATGATTCGGATGCCAGGCAGATATTCTGGTGGTGATTCTTTGTTCTTCCTAGAACTTTTTTATTTTTATTTTTATTTTTTTATTCCAAGTATTCTTTCCTCTGCCCTCCAAGATCATCCCTTTCCTCCCCGCAGGCCGGGTTAGTTTAGCTCTTGGATTCATGCCCTAGTGCCCTACTGAGGGACTTGGCTCCTCAGGCTTTTATAATCCACTCTCAGCAGGTTAGCCCTGCACTCAGCCCTGCTCCCTCTCTTGTACCTCACCTTTGTGTAGAGCTTCTGTTCGGTCTTTCTGAAACTTAATCTTAAGGTTATTTACAGTTTTTATCAATGTTTTCTTCATATCTACATCCATGGTTTTAAGCTCCCATACCATCTAAATGTACCTAGTAACTACCTGGCCTTAATGGCAGACAGACTCATTCTCTGGCTTCTTGTCATCAGTGTTTGTTTTCTGTGTATGAGACACTTCTCGTTGAGAGCTCTTTGGAAGAGGAGAGATAATAGGTATAGCTTGAACCCACAGAGATCACCCCTGATCATGATCCCAAGAGGGAGGGACCACCTTTCTCCATTCTCTGTTCCTAACAGATTTCTGAGTTTCCAGAGATAAAAAGAAGCAGGCTCATGATAACTCTAGAAGTCAGGAATAAAGTACATTTTTGCAGATGTGAGTTTTTGTGGGTCGTTTGTTGTTTTTGTTTTACCTGCCACCCTGTATCTTCCAGGCCCTTTAAGGTTCAAGACTAAGCAAATTCTGTAAATATGACCTTTGTGTCACATGGTCACCATTTTGGGGTGCTTGAATCCCCAAAGAGTACCTCTCCTCTTTTTTTCATTGAAGAATTACTAATTATCTTTCAAGCTGGACTCTAAATTATTCAGTTTCACTGTAGAGTCTTGAAATACTAGCTTCCCATTAACCAGCAATCTTGAAAAAAAGTAGCCTTTCTTTTTTTTCTTCCTTATTTCTCTTGTATCAGCTACCTTTCTCAACTCTCTAAAAGGTGCTTCAACAGTATAATATAAATATCTCCTTTAGACCAAACCTATTCTGTCTTTTGGATTTGCATTATTTCTTACCTCCCTTTTTATTCCTCTGCCTCCTCTGTCCCATCTCTGTTTCCTCTGTCTTGTTCTTTCCTTTTTTCCCCATTCCTTTTCTGTTTTTCTCTTTCTCCTTATTTTTCTTATAGCTCTGTTTTCTTCTTCCTTTCACCTCCTTCCCTCTCTCCTGTCTCCTCTTAACAGCTTCGCAAATGTATACTAATGAATACAAAGTAGATAAAGTCTCAGATGATTAAAAATCACACTGTTAAATGGCTCATCATTTCTCAACCTTGTTTCCCTTTCTAATTTCAGAGCTCTTCGGTATCCCCATCAGCCAGTTTCCGAGGTGCTGAGAAGCACAGGAACTCCACAGACTACTCCTCTGATAGCAAAAAGCAGAAAACCGAAGAAAAGGAAATTGCAACTCGTTATGTATGTTCATTCACCTTTGCTGTGGGGGAGGCCAGTTTACCTTGCTTCTTATCAGTAGCCATTTTACCCTTTGACTATTACCAATGAAAACTAAAATAAAGGGTAACAACATCCTTGGGAAAAAATTTTTATTGCAGTTATAGCCGTGCCTTAATTGACTAACCAAAGTTCTGTGTGTGTGCAGGTAAGTGCACAGGTGTGTGAGCGAGAATAGAATGCTCTATCTGGCAACAAATAGAATATTTGGGTGTTTTATATTATTACTTCTGTAGATTTATTTGTTTCCCTCCATATATTTCACAGTGGCTGAATTTCTTGTGGTCAGCTAGAAATGTTAAGGAAAAATGTAAAATCATAGACATTCTGTTAAAACGTCTAGATGAACTCCTGCGCTAAGACACATAGCAAGTTTTGTGCAATATGGCTTGCAGAGATATCCCTGTCATGGCTTGATGGTCATTTTTCTTCAGTAACTAGTCCTTAGGTCACATAATAAAGGGAGTAAGTTAGATGGGACTGGTATGGAGGCAATCAGTCCCCACTTTGCTTTCTGTGATGGTGTCCTGCAAGATAGCAGGCTTCAGAAAAAAACCCCAAAATTAAAATTTTCATGTGAAACCTTCCAACTTTAAAATGGAGCTACTTACCAATTGTTTTTAAACTGTAAAATGGAATCATCATATTACCTACCTCAGAACTTCATCACGAGGATTGAAGAACATAGTAAAAGTATATTGTAGACTGTTTAGTACTGTTTGGTGCAGTTCATTTTTATGAGACGTGAGGAATTAGTCTGAACTTATCTAGGGTAAATCCAGCCTTTTTTTTTTTCTTTTTGCTATGGGAGGAAATAATACTTCTTATTTGTCAATGCAGGACAGTGATGGTGAGAAGAGTGATGACAACTTGGTGGTTGACGTTTCCAATGAGGTATATCTGTGGCTCATTTAACTTCCTTTTCTTACCCAGATCTAACAGTGACTAGTGTCCTAACAGTTACTATCCACAGTGTGTTCTTAATTTCTAAAAGGATTTACCTGAAAATTTTACGTATTACCGATTTTACATGTTACTGATCCTTTTGTTATTGCTCTTCTTTTTTATGATGCACAGGTGTGTTTTGCTACCAGCCATGAATGCACACTAGACATCCGTGGTTAGCCTACAAGTCTCACAAGTGACTTGCAAATTTGTAGAATTCTTGTTTTTGTTTTAAATAAATACTAAAATTTTGTAATGTTTTCTTCGACCTAGATACTGTATATTTTCTTCAGTGATTCAGTGAGACTTATCTATTCTAGGACATTTGATGCTTCTAAGCTGTTAAATACTTTTGGCTAGAAACACCCTCACCCAAGTACTCCAGCATTATGAATGCACTATGCTATATTAATATCCGAGATGTTCCTTTATAGGATCCATCTTCCCCTCGAGGGAGCCCAGCACATTCCCCAAGGGAGAATGGCCTGGACAAGACTCGGCTGCTCAAGAAGGATGCCCCAATCAGCCCAGCCTCAATCGCATCCTCCAGCAGCACTCCTTCTTCCAAATCCAAAGAACTTAGCCTTGTAAGCAGTTCTTTACCATCTTCTCAGTGTTGTTTGTTTCAGGGTGGTTGGCTTTGATTTTTTTTTTGAATTTTGTATTTTTTACATTTTTCTGTAAGACTTGTATTTCCAAATGTATGTATATTGTTCAGCATTCAAGTTTAATCGACAAAAATATTTCTGGAACACAATATTGTCAGTGATGGATGTTTGTTTTGTGAGTCTTTTTGCAAGGCTAGGGGAAGGGATATAGGGAAATTGACTGAAACGTATCTTAGTGGAGATGAAGAAATACACACTTGGGTTACAGAGATGATTTTGTCACCTGTGGTTTATGGTAAATTTAGTCTTTGGCTTGGGTGTGATTTTGTTGCTGCCTTTGTTTGAATTACCAAGCTATATATTACTGTGATAATTTTCCCTTGCTATCTAAAAAGTAATCTGTCATTTACCTTGACTCACACCACAAATCACAAATGCAAAATGAAACTGCTTGCAAGTCAGGATAATCTCCCTATCACTCCTTCTTCTGTGGCTGTGTAATTAATTGCATTTTTGTGTGGTGTGTCTTCCTTTTTCCTCACAAGTTATTTCCTTAACAAATTCAATTTTTAAATAACCTTTTGAATTCACAGCTTAAAGGAAAGAAAATTTGTCAGTTTATCTGCAAATTAGGAGGATATGTCTGACAGAGGGCTAGATTAAGTTTTCCTTTGTTTTCTTTTGGCCTTTTGGCCTTCTTTTAATAGTAACTCCTCTGTGCTGATCTGTAGGACAATTCAGGCTTGGATCTTTTCTAATGGGACCTTTTAACCAGGAAGCCCCTTATAACTTGAACAATCCACAAGAAGCCCAACTCAAACCACTCAGTCTTAAATCAAAGCCACCAGCCAGTGGCGGTCATAGTCAGGATGCATGATTTGTCGGCCTCCGTCTGACTCTAACCAGTTTCCTGGAAACTGGTTACTCTACCCTCAATTTAGCTTCAGTATATGTCCTCCTGAACATTGGTTTTGTGGTCTCAGGGAACTCTTTTTTCTTTTCTTTTTTTTTTTTTTTTTTTTTAGCTTTTTAACTAATGAAAATAAAGGCCTAAGCTGAAGAACTTTTTCCATTTTTTTCTTTCCTTTTTTTTAACCTTTTTAAATTTAAAGCATCATTGTTATTAAACATTGTTTTTAAACATCATCGTTAAAACTGTGTTCTAATTGCCAGTGTATTTTATTACATTATTACATTTCTTGTTAGAATGAAAAATCTACTACTCCTGTTTCAAAGTCTAATACCCCTACTCCGCGAACTGATGCACCCACCCCAGGCAGTAATTCTACTCCTGGACTGAGGCCTGTACCTGGAAAACCGCCAGGCGTCGACCCCTTGGGTTAGTAAGAAAAGCGTTTTTCTACATCTTTATGTTGCTGGTTTTTAAAGAAAGTAAAATGATTTAAAGAAGGCAATTCATTAAGAATATTAATAAAAGTAGCATTGAATGGCTGTTTCACAGTTATTTAACCCAAACCAAACACCTGGCATGTATCACGTCTGGCACATTGCGTTCAATAAAATAAGGTGGATGAATGAACCTTGATGAAGGCTTGAATGAATTTTAAGGATATTAAAATCAGCTTATTCAAACCATTAATCCTTTTTTTTTAATATATGTCAGAATGTCTTACGTCATTATTGTTTCCTATGTTCTTGGTTTTGATTTCTTCTTTCCACTTTGGTCTGTAGCCTCAAGCCTGAGGACCCCAATGGCAGTTCCTTGTCCATATCCAACCCCGTTTGGGATCGTGCCCCACGCTGGCATGAATGGGGAGCTGACCAGCCCTGGAGCTGCCTACGCTGGACTGCACAACATCTCCCCGCAGATGAGCGCAGCAGCCGCGGCTGCTGCTGCAGCTGCCGCCTACGGGAGATCACCAGTGGTGTGTTTGTGGGTTTTTACAAAATAAGAATATTTCAGAGTGCAGAGGATTGTCATACATATTCTTTTAATGAAGTTTTTATAATTCGAGTTATTTATAGCATGTATTTATAAACTATATAAATTATATATGTAATTATATA
This sequence comes from Pteropus medius, assembly GCF_902729225.1. Taxonomy (NCBI): domain Eukaryota; kingdom Metazoa; phylum Chordata; class Mammalia; order Chiroptera; family Pteropodidae; genus Pteropus; species Pteropus medius. Next base: position 24,230,283 of record NW_024340692.1, read on the forward strand.
TGAGATCTATTTTCTTTAGTAAGGTGAGGAAATTTCTTTTTAATTTAGTGTTCCATTAAGAGAATTTTAAACCTACAAAAGTATAGCAAATAGTATAATAATATAGTGAACACTGTTTCCATCATGAGCATGAATAATTATTAGTATATTTTTATGTCTGTGCTACTCTCAAATATGTTACCATTAAATCATAAGCATCCTATCATTTTATCAATAAATATTTTTGTATATATTTCTAAAATCTTATTTTTAATGGATCTAGTCTCCTAGGTTTTAGAAAATATATTGAGTAGGATGAAATAAGTGAATGTAACTGTGTCTGTTTTTATTGTTTTGCTTGGGATAACTTTTAGGTTGGATTTGATCCACACCATCACATGCGTGTGCCAGCAATACCTCCAAACCTGACGGGCATTCCAGGAGGAAAACCGTGAGTACCTCTGCCCTGTGCTCTCTGTGTGCCAGGCCCTGTCCATTTAGACTTTGAGTACTGCTAGACAGTATGGGGGAGTTCCACAGCTTGTATTTTTTTCCTTGCAAAGTATTTTCCATTTTCTCTTAGCACAGGAAAGAGGTAATGAAGTGGAGTTTTGTGTTTTCAATTGAAAATCTTGAGCTTCTAATATGGAAATGCAAATTGCTGAGGCATCTCCAGCAGTCAGGTTTTCTCTATGTCTGTTAACTGTTTTCAAGGCAATTCTTTTGTTGCCTTGAAAAAAAAAAAAAAAAGTCTTATATGCAAACGTAGATGCTCAAAATTTGAGCATGTTGGGAAAAGACATGCCAAACTTCAAAGACTGAAAAAAAAGAAGTATGGTTTTATGCTCATTTGTGTTTCTGGAAAAGGTGGCTTGCTCAGTTGGCTTCATGTCTTAGGAGCTGGATATTTGGAGTCCTATATTCACAGTTCCCTTGAGTCATGAAGGCAAAACACAAACACATCCTGATCTCACCATATCTCATTCCACATCCCTCATTTCAATCTAGTGTACCTTTTGATTATTACCTATGCACAAGTTCTCTCTGCTGTTTGGCTTCATCTTCCCAGATACAAAGACTTTATTGTAAAATAACACTGGTTTTTCCTTTAAAATGTCAGCTTGCTTCCTCCTTCCTCTCTTTTGGGAAGCATCCTTTCAGATCCTCCCTGCCTTATGTGTTTTTTATTCTCATTGCTCTTTCCATTGGCATCCTCTCTCACCATACACATGCTGCTTTCCCAGTCGCTAGTGCTTCATTATCTGCCCTCTGCTTTTCAAACTTGACATTCAGGTGCTCGCTTCAGCAGCACATATACCAAACTTGACCCTCAGTAGCAGCTAGGTCTCATTCTTTCTATGGCTTACCCGCCTTGGGGCATTTGCTCTTTCTGATCCTTTCTGCACACTTTTTCTGTGGCCTGCTATCTCACTTCAGGTCTCTGTTAAAATGTCACTTACGAGCATTATGCCCTGACAACCCTATCTAAAATAGTATCCTTCTCTTCTTTTTTCCCTGTCATTGTCCTTTTTCTGTTCCTTGCCTTTTTCATACTTGTCTAGAGCCATTATCTGACTCTCCTCACTTGAATATAAGGCCCATGATAGCAGAGCTGAAGAACTCTGCTTATTCACTTATAGAAGTAGCTCCAGTACCTCGTTCAGTACCTAGTTCAGTACTTAGTTCATAGTTCTTGATCACAGTACATACCTATTGAATGAATGAATGAATGATCTCTCTCTTCTCTAACTTCCCATTGCTTATTTATTCACTTCTTTACACTCAGGAACTTAGTTGTTACCCTTTTGTTTCCTATGTGTCCTCTTTCTCTCTCCAAGTTGCCTGCCCCTCGGTATTACCATTCCTGACCTTCACATTCCACTTGGTATGTCAAACTCTTGGTCGTTCCTTTTGTAACTTCTCTACAGACTCTACCCTTAACTTCCCTGTCGGATCAAACACAATGTTTGCTCCATAGTCAAGTTGCTCAGTAAATACTTGACTGATTAATATGGAAGGCAAGAAAATCAGACTTTGAGTTCCTTGAGAGTTGAGGGTATAATCAGTTATCATGCAATTCTGTGTACTTATGTGTGTTCTACAAAAAGTTGTTTACTGACTGACAAGTCTTATTGAACAAGAACTCTGATGTATTTGAAAGTTAACGTTTGGTCTGTTTCAAGCAGCGACTAAATAATAAGGTCAAAGAATTAGTCAAATAACTCAAATACCTCCAAGTTTCACATGAAGCTTTGGGGTTGGAGGGGTTCCTTTGGAAGAAGCATCATCCCGTGTACAGTTAGCACAGTTACACTTAGTTATCAGCAGTTACACCCACAGCTATAGCAAAACCACCGGAGCAGATGTGGTGGTGCTTCTCATCTCAGCTGCTGCCCAGAGGCCACAAGGGGTGAAAGTTTGTTAGATGTATTTAAAGAAGCAACGACAACCTTTGGGGTTTGGGAGTTTAAGCTAATTGAACTATTGTAGAATCACAGCTGGTCTGATTCCAGCGGTGCTTTTGCACCTCAAGCTGAGCTTCCTTCCTCTCCCCAGTCTTGAGTCTTGACTCTCAGCATTATAAAAATTTTGAGATCCTTTTTGTTGTTGTTGTTGTTGTTGTTGTCGTCGTTGTTGTTGCGGGGGCGTTGGTAGGTTTGGAGGATGGTTGAAGATTTTTGTTTCTGGGAGTGGTAGAGTCACACCTGATGCAATTGACAAATGACACCAGGAGTCCCAAAGAGAATCCACAGGGAATGGCTTCTGGAGTGAGACAGATTGAAGTTTGATTTTGACTTTGCCAGTCAACAACTAGGAAGAGAGTGACTTTATACAATTTTTTAACGTTTTGAGCTTCATTCGGCTTATCTGTATAAACTAGGGCTGGCACCTCCTGATGAAGGCATGAGGATGAAATAAGATAATATATGTTTAGTACCACGTTTCTTTCATGGTGGCTATTCAGCCAACTAGAGCATTACTTTCTATACAGCTTTGCCCCAAGGTTTTATCTGTTTTTCAACCTCTTAAATAATAGAATGTATTATAGGGGACGGAAATGGGCCAAGAAGATTAGATTGAGTAAATTAGACTACATGTTCTTATTATTGGCATGTTTTTATATAACAGGGCATCAAGACATAAATTCACATTCACATATAGAGATAATATACTTTCACTATAGATTTTTACAGAAAGATTATAATGATGACGTTCTTCAGATAAGATAGAGAATTTTGAAACTTTGTGTTGTGTATATATTTCAACAGAAAAACTATATTTTTTGTGTGCTAGAACATAAATCACCTGAAGGTCTTCCCCACCATATATATTCACAGTGTAACTGCCTTTCTCCAGAAAGACTTAAAAGAGTTGAGCATCTCTGTTCTAATTATTTTTACAAAATGAATTGCTGGATATTATCAAAAATTTTAATTAAATGCATGTTCCAAACTAATGAATAGAATAGCATTTATTTGATAATTCGCATTGGATCCTCTTGTCTATTCTGGTAAATTAGCAAGGATTCCACTCAATATGTAATTGGAATGACAACATAGTTTAATTTTAGCATAAGCCAAAAATCGACTTTGTTCCTCACCTTCCAGCTCTTCCAACCACTTAATATGGAATCATTGATGAATAAAGGAATCCTTGGGTTAAAACCAATTTAGAAATTACCCAGATCATTTCACCTCATTCTTTTAGAGCCCTTGTTCTCCTGCCCCCAGAATTATTTTTCCATCTTCCTCTTGTTAGTGAAATCCTTTCATTCTCTAAAATCCATCTCTATACTGTCTCTCATGAAACATAAGCCTTATCGTTTTCTTTTTGACCACAAAACTTCACACTTTGCATCTTCCACATGGTATTATAGTCACATACTTTTCTCATCACATTTCCTAGATTATAAGCCATTTATGGGCAAGGCCAGTGCCTTACCTGATACTGTATTCTTAGCACGATACATAAGAGTATGTGGATAGGAAGTACTTACTGAAGCGTTTAATTGGGTAGAAAAAGAATAGCTCTTCAAGCCTGAGTTTCTCTGATTCCTAGAAAGGTTGGCTTTTATTACTTATTTTAATACTTTCTCCTATGTACACATCAAAGAGTTCGTTGAAATCTGATAATAAGTCCATACTAGAGCTTTATTTTTTTCTGGTTTGTGTATCTTACATATACTTGTAGCAAACAGAAGGCCACATTATTTATTTAATGCAAGTAGGCGCTTGAAATTCTTAAGGGAGTTTGAGGAACATAGTAGGTGTTCACAGAGTGGTTGTGGTTGAGTCGAAGAATGTCCTGCTGAAAACCTTGAAAACAATTGTATCTGGTGTCTTAACTATTTAAATTCTTTAGGCGCTTTAAAAACCACTTAGTGACTCTAGAGGAGAAAAGGGATGTCTTTTCAAGTAAATTATCATTAAGAATGTGTAATACTATCTAAACTTGGAATAACCTTTCTTTCCCTTCCTTTAAAATGTAGTCTTCATGACCTCTTAATTGCTAAATCAATTAGCCTTTTTTTTGGTCATCATCCCTCAGAATCTCAGCCTTTTTTTACAAGCATTACTGTCTTCCCCTCCTGAGCTGACACCTGGCTCTCTCTTGAGGGGACCCCTCCACCTGCAGCCCTCTAAAGGGTACCCTTTTGTTTATTTCACACCCGTGATTCTCAGGGCCAGTGGCAAGAGTGATAAAAGCTGTGTCTCCCCTAGCCCCTACTTCTCCAGTCTCTTCTAGAATTGAACTCTTACTCTTTTATGAAAACTTTTCAGGCTCTTGACATTGGACTCTACCTGTTCTTCCACCTTGGGGGAATTTTCCCAATTTATTAAAGACTTGACACTGGCTTAGGGTCTTCCTCCCCACAGAAACTGCCATCATTCTGGGTGACTCTAGTGTTCACAAGGTCAACTACCCACTAACCTTGTCTTGGGGCTTGGTCTACATCACCTCTGGTCACCAAGTATCCTATCCAATACAACTTTCTGTACCTTCACCTAGACAGAGAGATTTTTGAATTGCAAATCTGTTCCTAGCCCTCTCACAGTCTCTTGAGCCCTAGCCACTGGCTTCTCCCCTAGATTACTGCACTAGCCTCCTGACTCGTTTTCCTTCTGTCATTCTACCTATAATCCATTCTTCACCCAACAACTAGAATGATCCTTTATTACTGAGCCATGTCATGCCCCTGTACAAAAGTCTTCAGTGACTTCTCATTCTACTCAGAATGATATCCACACTCCTCATCACAACCTATGAGTCCTTTTTTAACATAGTCCCTGCTTCTCCTGCCTGTCATGCTCCACTGAGCACACTCTGGCCTTCCTACTTGGTTCTGCTTCAAGAACTTGGCATTTGTTCTTCTCTCTGGCACCTTCCTCCTCCAAATGTGCAAGGCCCCTGTCCTTCCTTCAGGTCTTAGCTCTGTACATCTTTAGTCTCTTATTTGAATGTGTGTATAAATAAAATAAGTGTGTGTGTGTGTGTGTGTATGTGTGTGTGTATGTATGTGGTATATAAAAGAGAGATGGCATTTAACTATCATTGAGTTGACTTATTTACCCGCTTACATGGTATCTATTTTTCCTTCTAGGGTATCAGCTTTGAGGATAGAGACCTTGTCTGTCCTCTTCACCTCTGAGTCCCCCAGCACCTGATGGTACCTGGCTCATATTAGGTGTTTAATAAATATTTTCTGACTAAATGGATAATAAGCATTCTGTTTCAACCTGGCCTTCAGTTTGCTGTACTCTTCATCCTCATATCATCTTCCTCTCTTTGCCTAGGAAGTTAATACCCATTCTTTATATTGCAGCCCCATTGCCATTTTCCCTGTCCCTCTCACTCTGTCAGATTCCCAGAGAATTGTGGCGTGTGCACTATTCATCGCATTGACTAGCTGACATTTTTATATTTATTTATGTGAATATCTTACTAATGAATCTGCCTCTTGGCCCACCTGCTGCCCTCCCCTGGGCTGTAACTTCAAAAGAACAGGGGATATGTGGGTTTTTTCTTTCTTTTGTATCCCCAGTCCTATTAGCATGGTGTTTGTCACACTGGAGTAACCAGGAAATATGTGTTGAGTGAATGAATCTTAGTAAGTTGTCTTATAATTAACCATCTTCTCTCCCTTTCCACTTTATTCTCCGCTGATTATCTACCTTCCTGACTGTTCTTACTGGCAATTCCTTAAACGTAAGCACTCTCTTTATTTATTCTGCATTTATACTACTCGTGGCATACTCTGCTCCAGGATTATTCTTTCTTCTTCTTAGCTTTAACTATCAATTCTTCGTCAGTGACCAGACCTTAATCTGTCTTACCTGACTTTTCTCCTGAATCACAGTTCTCAACTTCTGGTTGAGCTGTTTGGGTTCCCCTATGCCCTCAAGTTTAAGAAAACTGAATCATTTACGTCCTGATATGAGTACCCTTCAGTTATACTTCCCTGTCACCTTCTATTTTTACTGAGGTCTACCTAGTCATCTGGGTTGCAAGTCTTAGAGTCCTCCTTAGTACCTCTCTCTCTCAGGTCACACATCCAGTGTCTCTCCAAGTCTATTGATTTGACCAAAGAAATACCCTACATCTGTTGTTTCCCTGGTTTTCCACCTCCTTCCCCCTCAGCAAGTCTGACATGTTTCTTTTCTTCTACAACCTAGTTCCGAGTCTTTCTCTGTAGTCTGTAGAGAAAGAGAAAGCCATCTGCTGTATGGTGCCTGTGTCTCCTATAGACACATGCATGCTTCATCCTTCGTGGGGCCCCTCAGTAATGGGCCTGAATTTTGATGAATATGACTAGCCTGTAGATTTTTGCATTAAGTAACTATAAACTGTTTTAATTTGATTGTAAAACTTCTCCACAGTTTGGACCACACTTCTATCCTTTGTGTACCCACAAATGCTCTTTCCTAAACTTCTCTCATAAACAGAGCACGTTCTAAAGCTCCGTGCCAAAACAGAGTGACATCATTTCCAAAGGGGCTGTTGCCTGTGATACCCTCAAGACAGGCGTAGCTTCTCCCACCTACCACTGACATCTCTTGCTTCTGGATGTAATATAACAGCCTCACTCATCTGTTCCCTGACTCCAGTGCCCTAAGAGTAGTAGAGATGTCTGTTGAAGGATATTCTCTAACTTAAGTTGCATTTCAGATAAATGCTTCACAACTGGAGGGTTGTCCCTGGAAATGAACTGGAAATGAATCTGTTGATAAGCACTCACAGTTGGGCCTTTGGGGCAGTCACACAGGATACTTTTTTTCGGTTCTAATTCCATTTAGAATTACTAGAATTTGTTATTGTCAAGTCTGATAAGATTTTTTTTTTTTTTTTTTGGTGGCATATCATCATTTCACCATCTAGACCTGGAGACTCTTTAAAGCTTCATAGCTTCATAATTTTGCCTTAACTGATCTCTGTTAGTAAGTCACTTTATTGGAGTGAAGTGATCTGTAGGTAAAAATCTCATCACAGCCTTCTGTATCACCCAAAGTAGAAGGCAACACAAATTTGCAGAGTGCCCAGAAGGAGTAGGTACTATACTGGACATTGACTCTCTTGTTTAATTCTCTATGAAGTATAAGTAGCATTCTCTCCATTTTAAAGATTTTAAAGGTTCAGAGAAGCTAACTACTGATGTTACATAGTGGCTAGTGAAGGGTTAACCTGAGATTTGATCATAGATCTAGCTCTATGACTCTTAAAATCATGTCTTTCCACTGTACTAGGTAAATTTGACTTGTTTGCAAATCATAAGTAGCACTGAAAATGTTTTGTTTCATCTTATTATGTTGATCAGTTAAATAATGTTTTTTGCATTTCCCTCTTTTTTTCCTCTTTACTGCCTTAGAGCATACTCCTTCCACGTTACTGCAGATGGTCAGATGCAGCCTGTCCCTTTCCCCCCTGACGCCCTCATCGGCCCCGGAATCCCCCGACACGCTCGCCAGATCAACACCCTGAACCACGGGGAGGTGGTGTGTGCAGTGACCATCAGCAACCCCACGAGACACGTGTACACAGGTGGGAAGGGCTGTGTCAAGGTCTGGGACATCAGCCACCCCGGCAATAAGAGCCCTGTCTCTCAGCTCGACTGTCTGGTGAGTGAACATAGATGGACAGGGCTTAGACCTTCATTCAGAAAATAGGACGGCATGGTGAAAGGCCTGGATGTACGAGCAAAACACAGTATCGATCCCAAGTGGGTAGTTGTTTTCAGTGGTTTGCGGTCTTTCACTTGGAGATTTAGAGTGCTGATGAGGAGGTATATCTTCCAGTTCCTTAAGGTAAAATGATCCAGTTCTTCACATGGCACGTGCACCAGGACAGTTTTCATTCAGCCTGCTCAGTGAGTGCTTGGGAACAGGAAAACCATGTTTTCCTATCTGATAGAGGAGTGTAAGACAACTTAAGAGCCCACGGTAGTTTCTGTGAATGTACCTAAAAATCATAATCTGTCACATTGAGACAGGAGTAACTTAATATTTCATGTGGCAAACATTAGATACTGCCTTAGCTGTTTCGTGGATATTTGTCCTTGAGTTATTTTGATTTTCTTTCTTTAACCAGCAGTAGGACTTTTTCCTTCAGCATGATGCTAGGTCAATTTAGTATTATAAATGGACAAAAGACTCCCATGATCTCATGAGCTAAGAAGAAATTGTTTTTTCTGTCACTTAACACTTCTTGAATCTGTCTTACCTTCAGTTAATGCTGCTTAGTCAATCAACCCCATGATGCCCTTTTGCCAGGTAATGCAGGACCAGGTAAAAGGAAGTGACTGTTAGGTCTCTTTAACTCTCTGTTTCGGCTGCAGTAGCTGGACCTTTCCCCAGCCATGTGCAGTGTACCAGATCCCAGGCATGGCTATTCCAGGGTTGTGAGGGCTGCTGCCTTAGCATGCGCATACACACAAGTAACTTAGGCAGCTGGTTGATTTGATGGTGGTGGGAGTGGATCTAGATCTTTGCATTTACATGCTAATTAAGATTGAATATCTCAGGATTAAATTTTGTAGATCAAGTTTAAGTACTTCCCTAATTTCATGTAATTTTCTAGCATTAATCCACTTAATCATTGTCATAAGTAAAAATGGCTCATTAAAACCAGGAGGGAACACAATACTTTTATGGATTTCTGCTCTCATGTTAATGCTGTTTTCCTTTCCTCATGAGTAATTTCTTGATGGTTTTTGTCTCTGTAGAACAGGGATAACTACATTCGTTCCTGCCGATTGCTCCCTGATGGTCGCACCCTAATAGTGGGAGGGGAGGCCAGCACTCTGTCCATTTGGGACCTGGCCGCTCCAACCCCACGCATCAAGGCAGAGCTGACGTCCTCGGCCCCCGCCTGCTACGCCCTGGCCATCAGCCCCGACTCCAAGGTCTGCTTTTCCTGCTGCAGCGACGGCAACATTGCTGTGTGGGACCTGCACAACCAGACGCTGGTGAGGTGGGTCAGCAGGGCTCCTCACTGAGGCACGAGGAGGAGCCGATTTTATCACGTTGCGCCTGAGATCTTTGCCTGTGTCTATCTAAAAGGTGAAATGTAGATGCCAGAAACAAACTATTAATTGTAAATCTTATTTTCTGCATTATGTGAACTTTATCAAATGAGGAGGTTGGTTTTTTTTCTTTTTCTTTTTTTTGGCATTATACTAAGTATCACTAATTCAGGTTTCAAAAAATGAGGTCACTTTTACATAATTAATGTACATAAGGTTCCCATGACCTCATGAACTCGGTAAGCATCTGTAATTGCCATCTGTGCTTGCTAACAAACCATCATTGTCGATGGACACTCATTGAGAGGATTTACAGTGTATGGAGTTATTCTTGGCGCCATTTGTATCTGACACATTCCTTCCTTCAACAAATGGTTATTGAGCACCTACCATGTGCCCCCAGGTGTTGTGTTTTGTTCTCTTCACCCTGAAAAGGTCTGGATTATCTGTAGTCCCACCTTTAAGGATGGATAAACATAAATAAGATACCTGTTTAGAAATGAGATTATATAGGATTGGTGTTGATAGGTAAAGTTCTGAAACAAGTCTCCAGATATTAGCACCTGAAAGAGCAGTGAGCAAGAGCTATGATCTGCTAGAGGGTGTGAGAAGGTTATAATTAAGCCTAGCTACAAGTCGGGAGAGGTGTGCAAGGAGAAGAGGCTTCTACTGTCTTGTCTGTCAGTAAGATAATTTATAGGACTGTGTATGATTCCAAAGACAAAATAGTCATCACTTTAGTAAGGTGGTTATGAGGAACTACTACCATCTTTTCTTCCCCGCAATGTCTTTTCTGTAGTTTACCAACTCCCGAGGTACCTGAGTTACCCTGTTTCTTTCTGTGTGTCTTACTTGAGAGCATGGCCTCTTGGTCTTACGCAGCCGCCTACAGTTGCATTGTTGCTCGCTGGAAGAATTTGTTCTGCTCCCTGCACCCAGCCCCAGAGCTTCGTAGAAGGGAAATACTCCTTGCTTCCTCTTAAATTCTCTTCTTTCCTCATATCACAGTGATCGAATAGGTCTCAGAATATATCTTTGATTTGTTAACATACATGTTGCTGTGTGTTTTATTTCAGTTGAAGATTTTTTTTTCCATCAGTTATATTGTGTTTTAGTGTAAGAGTAATTTCAAGTACTTCCTAAGTGTTCACAGATAAACAAAATGTGTAGGAAATTCAGCATATTAATTAAATTGTAATCTCTCTACGTATATGCTTTGTTATTACTTTGAATAATTAAAAAACATAATAAACCAAAATAAAATCTACAAATATGGCCTGCAACTAAATTGATTGCTGAGAAATTCTAAAATGAGTTCACCTAAAAACTAACTTCAAGGGTTTTCCCTCCATTTTAACATTTTCAGGCAATTCCAGGGCCACACAGACGGGGCCAGCTGTATTGACATTTCCAATGATGGCACCAAGCTCTGGACGGGCGGCTTGGACAACACAGTCAGATCCTGGGACCTGCGTGAAGGAAGGCAACTGCAGCAGCACGACTTCACCTCACAGGTGTGTTCTTGTGTCTGTGACATTTCAGAAGAAATGATTTTTTGAAATGTATTACATACTTAAGGGACAATTCCTTTATCATGTGACAAAGTCACTTTTGACTCTGGATTAGGTAGCTGAAAATTTCTTTGTTTTCTGTCAAGATAAAACAATATATATTTTATAAAGGATTAAAAGATCTCATTTAAGTTTTAGCTGCTTTTTATTTCAAAGTCCATTACTCTATATATTTGAATTTTACATAATTGATTAGTAAATTGTATTGTGGAGATCTGTCTCATTACTTTGGGATCACCCATTTGGCTTTGATATCTTCCTGAACAAGTCAAATTATCTTGATTTCCTTGATTAGTTAAGTAGTATCTCAGAAGAAACAGTACCTCCTAGTTAAAGAAAGTGTATCCTCTGTAGCCACCATCACTATCACATATTTTAATTCTAGATCTTTTCTCTGGGATATTGCCCAACCGGAGAGTGGCTCGCAGTGGGGATGGAGAACAGTAATGTGGAAGTGCTGCATGTCACCAAACCAGACAAATACCAGCTACATCTGCATGAAAGCTGTGTGCTGTCACTCAAATTTGCCCATTGTGGTAAGCAAGCCCTCTGGTCCATTTTCTGTCAACCAGAGTCATTCCTTCTGTCCTCCTGCTGATTCATTTTAAATCACATCCTTTAGCTCATTAACATGCTAAAATTATATTACTTTCTTATACATGCCTACTTCTCTAATGCCATGTAATTGTTTTGGCATTAAGACACTTTGTCCTTGCATTATTATAAATGACTCAGTAAATGTAGAAGGAGTGGGCTTTATTTTTCCAGTGAAAAGAAACTCTTGTTTGTTGCAATTAGGTGAGTTTTCTGTGAATAAATAAATAGCTTGATGTTCTGTAAAGCAAATCTTGGGTATCTGACAAAGTAACTCAAACATTGCTTTTTTCAAAACCCCTTTCCTGTAGGCAAATGGTTTGTAAGCACTGGAAAGGACAACCTTCTGAATGCCTGGAGAACACCTTACGGGGCCAGTATATTCCAGGTAACACTCAGCCTTCGCTTATTGTGTGTTCACTGCATGGTGTTCATTTAACTAAATTCTCCATGCGGTCTCTCAGATTAAAAAAGCAAGTTAGGTCCTAGGAGGTAGGAGCTAGTATTATTTGCATTACATAGAGTAGAAAACTGCCTGAGGGAGGCTGTGTCACAGCCACAAGCCATGGAGCTGGGGATCATCTCCAGTTCTCACTGAGCCCAGAGCCAAGATGCTGTGCAACCAGCTCTTTATGCCTCAGTCCTTTTTTATATGCTGGGGTAGAGGTTTTATGTCTCTGTGATTTGTGTGTGTGTGTGTTGTTGTTTTTTAAATTTTTGTTTAAAATTTAAGCATTTTACTAAATACTCTTAGTAGTGTTATTTTGATTTTTTTTTTTTTTTTTTGGCCAAAGAATGTTATGGAAATGTTCAATAAATCTTGATTAATTTTATAAACTTTTATTATTCTTCTGTTGACTCAGTAGTACTTTGTAGTTTGTGCGATTATTTGTGGGAATACCAAATTGTAGACATATATACACACAATCTCCTCTGTCTCTTACTGGCATGTGAGAATTTCATAGGCAAGTTTAAAAAGACTTCTCGTTTTAATCTTTTCTATTTAGGAAGTTATTTTTTAGATGTTCTTTTTTTAGAAATGGTATAAGATTTGCAGTTTTCTTGATGAAGTGGGATTAAGTCATCATAGAGTAGATTAGAATTCAGTTGAATCCAAAAATACATAATTTTTAATGAAAATACTACACAAGATAAATAGAACAGAAATCACTGATTCTTGCAATATTGTGGTTCACAACCTTTTAGATGGTCCCAACTGGACTTTTTTAAAAAAAAATATTAGAGTGCATCTTTTGTATTCAGTATAGGGATTATATCTTATGCATATACTGGGTTGTGAAGTAAACTATATTTATTCAGATTTCAGTCAATAAAGTTTGAGAAATGCTGATAGGTTAGCAGCTGCATGTCAGACATTTACTTTTTAGGTTTTCAAAGTCTTGGTTAAAAACCTGTGGGTTTTTTGATTGTTTGTTAGCATAGTTCAGTTAAAAGTTAACAGTGAACCCTTTGTCGTTAGTGCAGTTGAACAAGATATCGAGAACTCAAAGTATGATACATTTTTTCTCTAATTATTGAATCCCTCCATACTTGCAATTTTGTGTTCTTTGTCTACAAGGGGAGAAATTAGGCTTTACTTTAGAAATATTTTACATTTCCTATCAAAAAATATAATGTGTTCAGTCCTCTTGCCTATGTATTAACTTCACTTGAACGTTATGACAACTCTCTAGAGCGGGCAGACAGGTAAGATATCTTTCCCTGTTTGCCTTTGTAAGGAAACTGAGGCTCAGACAGGTTAAGTGATGCATCTGGTGTCTCACAGATCCCCCTGAATCCAAGCCATCTGAGTGAAGTTTAAGGTTTTTCATACTAAAAATACTTGGCTCTTAACTGTCTAGAGAATAGGTTTGAAATAGGGCCTCGCTTCCTCAGCAGAAGTGTTCGCACCACTGACTTGCCTGGCACCTGATGTCCCTGGTGCAAGAGCCTGTAGACTTATGTGGTGAAGTGTCCCTAGGAGGGCACCTGGCTCAGCCACTAAGGAAACGCCATGACTGCCTTTCCTCTCTTGGGCCTGTTAGATCGACAGAGTATATTACGCTTCTTTTTGCCCTAGGTCCTCCAGTTCTGCCTCTCAGTATTCATGGGTTTCTCTTTCAGTATTTAACATTTTTGTATATATGTTTGTTTCCTAGTCCAAAGAATCCTCATCGGTGCTTAGCTGTGACATCTCTGTGGATGACAAATATATTGTCACTGGCTCTGGGGATAAGAAGGCCACGGTTTATGAAGTTATTTATTAAGGACAAATCTTCATGCGAACTGGACTCCCCCTTGTAGCACTTTGTTCTGTCATCCTCCCCCTGCCCCGCATCTAAAACCAACGATTTCTAATACTCATTGCAGTTGTGGCGCTTACTCCCCTTCCTTCCCCCCACTTCCTCCTTGCTGTTGAATTGTGAATACTCATTAAGAACCTGTGATACCAAATCTTCAGCTATCTACTTGGAAGAACATGGAATAACCATCCTTAACAGTGAATGGAATCTTTAATTATGTATTATATCTGTAATATATTTATTTTGTTTAAAGAAGGCTTTCTAACAATGACTGACTAAATAAATCTGTCTGCTCCTGCATTGATAATGAAGATGCGTTGTATTTGATACCCCCCCCCCTTTTTTTGGCAAAGGAGGGGAAAGGAAGGTTTAAAATAATTGATTAAAAATGTCGCTAAATGTAGACTAATGACTGTATAGAGATGTGAAATGTATAATTACATATGGAAGCAATATGTTGCTGTGTTGTTGGAATTTTGTTTTTTGTTTTGTTTTGTTTTCTACTTATTTTCAAGATGTTCAGGAGTTTGAACAAGTAGAACATGACAGGCCACGTCATATTCATTTGAGTCTATTTGGAAAACTTTAACCAATATATCTATAGCTTTAGATTGTATTCGGTAAAAGTAATTGGAATTTTTTTTCTTTTTTTGACTTGTTGACACGCGTCTTTGTAATATGTTTTTAATTCCTTTTTTTATCATAGCATAGACAGATGAACAAATTAAATTTGGCCTCAAAGAGAGAACTTAATCCCTTCTGGATATTTTTTCCATGTTTCTTTGCAAAGGGAGATGTTTATCTTTGGGCGGTTTTGTCATTAGGAGAGATGATGGGCTATTTTTTGGCATGTTCTCTGGAGACCGCGCAGATTCCTCCCGCTGTGCAAGTCTTTCACAAAGCCAGGACAGCAGAGGAGGATTTGCAGAGACCTCCCTCTGAAAACCAGGAAGAACGGACTCCCACCTGGGATGAGGACTTGCTTTCTTTACCTCCGGTTCTTTCCATGTCTTAGTTGGATGTCCCTGAAATGGACACAGGCTGTGCCATTGTGCCAGAAACATTGTGTTATCTTTTATGTTGTTGTTGTTGCTGTTAAACTATGATATGTGACTCCTTTTTTATTATTATTTTTTGTTTGAATGCTTTAAGAATCTTTTAAGTCTGTGGATCTGCTGATGTACAGTGCCTTTGCTGCTATGGATCAAAATCAAGAGAACCGTGTAGATAAACTTTATTGTATAAGTAGAAAATTACTTAATTTCATACTAGAAATGGATGGATGCTGCAAGTTGAAATGGACTGTCCATTGACGTTCCTAATGTGGTAGCAGAAAAAAAAAATGGTGTCTTAAGTGCTTAGTGTTTGATGTCATTAACAGTTTCGTAAAACTCTACAGTGTAGAAAGATTTTGATACTAAACTGTGCATTGTACATAGTTCTAATGCATTGTATTGACCACCAGTACTTCTATAATGGTAGATTGTTTGTGCATTCAGACTTTTAAGCATTAAACATAAATAACTTCTAGTATGCTTATTTCTAATTCTTTGTTTTGCTGGCCTTAGTTTCTTTTTATCTTGGACTATGCCACTCCCAGCTATTAAAAAGTACTAGTTTTATTCAAGGGGGATTAGTGTTTAATGTGGGTTTTTTATTGTTACTATTTTAGTTTTGTTTTTATTTTTACTTTTACTTGAGAAGAGCTGGAAGGAAGAGCGGTAGGTTACTACCAAATACTTTCCAAGTGCCTCTTTGGTTTAAAAAACACTATCGAAAAGTTGTCATGTTACCCAAAGCCTTGGTGCTTTAGAACTGTCCTGTTCAATATGGTTACTACTGGCTGTTTGTGCCTGTTTATTAAAATTAAAAATTCTTGGTGACAGAAAGAAATCTAATTATGGGAGGTGAACACAATGTAAATATATATGTGCCTTAGAGTTAAAATGTACAGCTGAAACTTACCAGATTTCGTTAACCAATGTCACCATTAAAAATAATAATAATTAAAAATAAAGAGCAAAAAAGTAAAAATAAAGTTAAAAATTCAGTTTATCAGTCACACTAGTTAGTGTGGCATTTCAAGTGTTCAGTGTCACATGTGGCTGTTGGCTACCGTATTGGAAAACACGAATTTATAGAACATTTCCATCATCAGAGTAGGTTCTTTGGGACCAGCGCTGCTTTATAGTTAGCCCACACATAACCATTTCCAGCCGTTTGGGTTTGGAAAACATTTCCAACATAATGCACTGAAGTCTTTGAATACACAAGGCCTCTTGGGCTGCTGCTGGTTGGGTGTGAAGATTCAGTATAAGGAGGAGCTTAAAGGCTTCTAAATTCTTGGGACTCAAAAACCTGACACTTTGAGACTTCACCGGGTAGAAGGCCACACAGTGGCCTAGAGTGTGCTCAGTGATCAGCTGTTAAGAGGTATTGACTCTTTACATGCCAAGAGTTCAGCAGTGTTCACCAGTAGTGCTGGAGCAGCACTTCAAATGTAAGTATTATGAGAGCTGCTACATCAGATGATAACATTTTTAAAGTATTTTTAGCTCAATTTCTGTGTATCCTTGTAAAAACTTCTTTAAAAGTGAGAGAGATTGGGAGTGAAATAATCATCACTTTGGCACAAGCAGTATGACACTTGCATACTGCATTTATACTTCAAGAAGGAGAAAGTACCTGCTTCAAGAACTTAAAATGTCCATTTGGTGTCTTATAGGTCAAGTCTGTGATGCCCTTCAGTTTTTTCTAGAGAGAGACCCAAAACATCTATTGTACTGGATTGAAATTTGAAATAAATGCATGAATACACCTACCTTTTTTAAATAGGCATCTATTTCCTCTTACTGTCAAGGTTTTATCAGATTAGATTTTATATCTTTGATACTAATCTCAGGCCCAGATTGATCTGCACGGAGTTGCTTTATGTTGTCGATGTGTAATTATAACTTGGTTTACTATAGATTTTACTCTGTCTTGCAGAGTCTGAAGAACGACAAAGACAGGAATCACCCAGAACCAGGGAAGATTTAGTTGCAATGAACAGGTGGTATAGAACTGGAAGACTGACATGTAAAACTACCAAGAGCTAGGACAAAAAAACCATCAAGACCTTCTGAAGACCGGCGGGTCAAGTAGAAAGTAATAATCTCCAAGATCTCTAAGTTTCTACAGATAACCCACCTCCCTTTTGGGCCACTACTTAGCAAGGTGGCTTTTCGGCCAGTGAGCTACAAAAGATCAGCCTTGTCCTGGAATAGTGAATGCTGAAACTTGATAACTGCAGCCCTGTAACACCTGGTGGTTGGAATTTCACAGCCATGGATATTCAGAAATAATTTCAAACCATCTCACATAACGTTGATATTCTGGGACACTGCAGCCAAGAGTAGGGGAAATTGACATCCCACAGTCAAAGGGCAGCATTCTGGACAGAGGAACAGTGCCCGTGGGAGGCTATGAGGAGCGAGGTCATCAGTGACGCCCTCAGCTGTCAACTCAGCCACTTTTTGTATCTTCAATCTGGACATTATTGCACTGGCATTGTATAACACAGAAAGAAGATGTCCAACAGAGAGTATTTGTCAACTGACATTTTTGGCAGTTGTAAGGAAATCTGTACTGGAATTCCTTGCCCAGCATTAAGCAATTAACAAAATTCTGAAGATGTTGGTACAAAAAAATTGTTTGACATCCTTGGGTGCCCATTTCTGTAGCCACCCAGCCCCTGGACAACTTGTAGAGTGGCATTCAACAAGGAGCTCTGGGGCCTGCCACCCCTCAGTTTCTCACTGGGGCATCAGTGGCTAATAGCCATTCTGTTCTTTTGAGCTAATTGCATTAATTTGCCTATCAGTTCATACTTCCATTCAGAAAAGACAATGAAAATAGCTTATTTTTGGTAACCCGGGCACATAAAAAAACTCTCATGTATTAGAACATTATAATAGCCATGCTATCATAATGGTAGAAACTAACTCTTTTGTTATAAGCTGCTGTTAACATTTTATTTTGCTTTTGGGCTTTTGGCAGCAAGCAACAGACTTTTGGATCCCAAATAGAATTGGGGGTTAGGGGAGGAGACACTGGTCTCTAGTTTACTTACCCCCAGGGAAGGAAATTCTCAACTGGGACCTTAGGTATTCGGCCTGCAGGGAAGAATTCCCACTGGGCTGCCTGTGGTCCAAAGGAAAACTATGAGCCCAAGTGTTTTCACAAAAGTCCCATTTGATCTCACAGCAGGCCTGGACGTGCTGGATGCCAGAATACTAAATTTACACAAGTGTGCACAAAAAAACAGGATGAAAAAAGTGATTTACCCAAACTCCCTATCCTCCTAAGGAAGACAAACAGACTTGAACCCCAAGGCTCCAAACTAGATCACAATTCTCTGCCAGCTGCCCAGCATGGCAGATTATAAAAAAAAAAAAGGAGTGTTCCAGACCCTTCCAGCTCCCTGGTCATTGCCCCTCAGTTTCATGCAGGTTAACTAGCTTGAAATTTTTGTATCACATAGCTTCTTGAAGACTCCTTAAATCCATGACAAATTGACTTTTGAGCCGCTAGACGAAGTGTGGCATATGCAAGGCAGAAACCTACTGGTGGGTGAGCGACCTGCCCCAGGCACAGCCTTGGAGGCCCTGGTGACCCAGGGCATCTTACTACCTGAAGCAGGGAGCCTCGCCCATTAACTTCACATCGTGGCTTAATGAGAACATCCAGAACTAACAAGTTTTATGTTATTTTGGAAGAAGAGTTAAACTCACATAAATGTCATGCTTTATTTGAGTTGGGCCCAGCAAAATACACACACACACACACACACACACGAAGATACATGTGAGGTATTTGGGTTTTGAGAATTCAGGCAGTAAATTCTTGGACTCTTGGTGGAGTCCAAATGCCCAAATGGTTTTTAGTGGCCCATCTTTTCTTCCCAAACGCCCAAATGGTTTTTAGTGGCCCATCTTTTCTTCCCAGACCCAAGCAGCAGTTGGCCACACTGGTAATTTGTGTGTCTTGTGGCAGAAAGTAGAAGTTGAGTTAGAGATTTTTGTTCTCGCAGGAAGTGGGGAAGTAGAATGAATTGGTAGGAACTAAGTCAAAGATAAAATGCTGCAGGCCTTGTGATCACCAGAGCTCCAGCAAAGAAAACTCATGTCAGCATCACAGGGACAGGAAGAGACACTGACAGGAACCATCACGAGGATAGAATGAGAATCCCGAACCACCATGCATCAAGCAGAGCAGTTTTCCTTATAGGACAACTCGTTAACTGAAGAACTTTAGTTGAATATATATTTATCCTAAAAGAGTTTATCTAAAATGCTCTTCGCTTCAGTCTATTAGGCCAAGTTTTGGCATCATGCATCCCATATGGAGAAGCCTGGTGCTGCTGAGAACAAAGCAGCCCCCTGAAGCCTGTTAGCAGTTCCCAGACAAATGAAAACAAGGCTCTGTTTCTGGATTCATTCAAGGAATCATGTTAAACTTTGTTCTTAAATCTTTCAGATTTTTATAACTTCTTTAATTTTTCCTCCAAGTAATCAGTGTTAATGAAATGTGATTTCAAGTTTTATGACTGAGCGGGGAGACTCAGGGTTTCCAGGCTCCGCTGCAGGCACGCCTTTAAGCCTCAAGAGTTTTGGTGAGAACAAGAGCAGCCTCCCAGGCACGAGATGGTTGTGAAGATTATGAGGCCAAAGGCCTTGGTTCACAGACACTGGTTCCTGAGCAGTGGTGTAAAACAAAGCATAAAGTACCCCTAATGAGAATTTTATCAGTGACTCAAGCTGACTAAAAGTAAAGGATTTAGCTCCAATGTCTGAGGGGGAAGGACTTGCTTTCACTTGGGTGGCTCAGTCTGAGGAGGTTGGTCTGGTCCTTGCAGACGTTCTCCTGCAGGCGTGCTGTGAGCAAGACAGAGTTCAGCTCCTTCAGACTTTAGGAAGACGGCATTTCCATCTCATGGAATTTTGTACTTGTTTCAATGTATCTTTTTCTTGCCAAAGATTTTCTTTGCATCAGTTACAGAGAACAGTGGTGTGATGTCTTTTTCCTATTACATGCCATTAGGTTTGTAAAAGTCACGTAGACTTGTAACCTGACCACAGACCTGCAGGGACAACTAACATATGGCAAGTTGGTGTTGCTCAAGTTTATAAAGGTTTATCTTTTTTCCCCAGCTTTATTGAAATATGACATAACATGTAAATTGAAGATATAGTGTGATAATTTGATACACATATACTGTGAAAGATTGCCACGATAAGGTTAGTTAACACATCCATTGCCTCACATAATTAGAAACTGTGTGTGTGTATGTAGTAAAAACATATTTACTCTTCATAACAACTTCCAAATACATAATACAGTATTGTTACCTCTAGTCAGCATGCCGTATGTTAGGTTCCCCAGAACCTGTTCGTCTTATAACTGGAAGTTTGTACCCTTTAAACATTTCCATTGCCACCACCACCACCACCACCCTACCCCTTGTCCCTGGCAACCACTATTCTACATTGTTTCTATAGATCTGGCTTTTTTTAGATTCCACAGTTAAGTGAGACCATGTATACTTGTCTTTCTTTGTCTGACTTATTTCACTTAGCATAATGCCCTCCAGGTCTACCTATGTTGTCATAAATGACATAATTTCCTTCTTCCTCATGGCTGAATAGTATTTCATTGTTATGTACATGTGTGTGTCTGTATCACTTTTTAATCTGTTCATCTCTCGATGGACACTTAGGTTGTTTCCATTTCTTGGCTATTGTAAACAATGCTGCAGTGAATTGGAGTGCAGATATCTCTTCAAGAGAGTGATTTTATCTTCTTTGGATTTATACCCAGAAGTGGGATTCTGGATCACATGGTAGTTTTATTTTTAGTATTTTGAAGAACTTTCATACTCTTTTCCATAGTGGCTACACCAATTTCTGTTCCCACTAACAGTACACATGGGGTTCCCTTTTCTCCCCATTCTCACCAACATTTATCTCTTTTGGATAATAGCCATTCTAACAGGTGTGAGATGATATCTCATTGTGGCTTTGATCTGCATATCCCTGATGATTAGTGATGTTGAACATCTTTTCATGTACCTCTTGGCCATCTGTACATGTTCTTTAGGAAAATATCTATTTAGGTCCTTTACACATTTTTAAATTAGATTATTTGCTATTATATGATTTGCTTATATATTTGGGATATTAACCTTTTATCTCATATATGGTTTGCAAAGAGTTTCTCTCGTGTGTTGCCTCTTCATTTTGTGATTATTTCTTTTGCTACGCAGACAGCTTTTTAGTTTGATGTAGTCCCACTTTATTTTTTTATTTTCTTACTTATGCTTTTGGTGTCATATCCAAAATGTCATTGCCAAAACCAATGTCAAGGAACTTTTTCTCTATGTTTTCTCCTTGGAGTTTTATGTTTTCAAGTCTTACATTTAAATCTTTAATTCATTTCGAGTTAATTTTTACGAGTGATGTAAAATAGGAGTCCAATATTATTCTTTTGCCTGTGAATAGCCAGTTTTCCTAACACCATTTATGGGAATGACTATCTTTTCCTCATTGCCCATTGTCAAATATTGGCTATATAGGCATGGATTTATTTCTTGGCTTTTAATTCTGTTGCATTAATCTGTGTCTCTTTTTATGCCAGTACTATACTGTTTTGATTACTATAGCTTTATAATATAGTTTAGATCAGGAAGTATGATGCCTCCAGCTTTGTTTTTTCTCAATTGCTTTGGCTATTCAAGAGTTTTTGTGGTTTCATATGAATTTTATCATTTGCTTTTATTTCTGTGAAAAATGCCATTGGAATTTTGATAGAAATTGCATTGAATCTACAGATAGCTTTGGGTAATATGGACATTTTAACACCGTTTCTCTGATCCATGAGATATCTTTCCATTTATTTGTGTCCTTGTCAATTTCTTTCATCAATGTCTTATAGTTGTCAGTGTAGAGATCTTTCACCTCCTTGGTGAAATTTATTTGTAAGTACTTTATTGTTTTGTGACTGTATTCCACCCAACAGCACTCCATAATCAAGCACTTTAATATTTCTGGGTCAAAACATGAACATTCATACTAAATGATGACTATAAACATCTATAGCTCAGTTCAGGTCAGTTTTGCTCCAAATGCATCATGACAAAACTTCTGGTATTTTTCGAATTTTCTATCTTTGAATTAAAAATAAGGGATTTGTGGACATCTGTTATCTCCATTTTACACATGAGAAATGGGATCCACAGAGCTCAAGTGAATTGAAGGACAAGTTAAGTTTGCTCTGTCTGACACCCAGAGCCCGTGTCCTTCACCTCTTACCACTGTCAGCAGGGCAGTGACTGGAACAAGTTTCCCAGAATGTTCCTTTGGTTCCCTCTTTGTGTTGCTCTGTCTCACTCCCATATGCTATTTCTATATGCTCTCTGCATCCCTCCTTCGAATCAGTTACCAAAAATTACTCGTTTATTATGCCCAAACAAAATTCCATACTTTTTCTTGGGGAAAAAAAAAAAAAGTTAGGCCTGGGCTTTGCTACAGCGTCGGCAGCTCTAAGAAGCTTGCTTCTTGGTGGTGGTATTTTCTATATGACTTTTAGTTTAATCGTTAGACTAGAAGCATTGTTAAAAGCAGTATACTTTAATGGTAACAAACGTGTCAGCAAAAAACATGTGGCACCAAAACTATCTTTCAATTTCTGATTGGCAGTGTCCTAATCCACATTTTGTTTTGTTTTGTTTTCTCTTCTAAACCTTTAAATGTGGTTAACTTTTCTTTTCTTTTTTTTTTTTTTAACTTCGTATTGCTCTTTTAATAAAATGCTGTGTTTTGTTTTGGCCTTGTTTCCTTTTGCGGGGAGGAAGGCACTTTGTAGCATGAACAATAGTCTTGTTTGAGAGATGGGTCACATGGGAAGATTTTCTTTGATTACTAGCGTGAGTTTTGACTCATGAGCTCGTAAAGGCCCAGCAATGGTGGTTAAAACAGAATTGTTTTCAGTCATGTTAAATTGCACTGAGGTAACAGAAGGCCCCATTTACAGGATAGACTGAGCTGCAAGGCAACGAATACAGATTGCTTGAAATCCTGGGAGCCTCTGTTTTGGGTCCACAAAGCCATTTTGATCTATTGCTCTAGTTCAGGGACAGTTTGATTATGTACTCTGAGTGCTTAATATCACATACCTGTATTTAAAAAGGTCAGCTCTCTCTACCGCCAAGAAAGGAACTCTTAGAGAATTCAGAGAGATGACTTTGTAGAGTTTTAATTAAGATCTCATCATAGAACTTGAACCAGTTAAGTTACTATCTGAATTGCTTTCTGTGAAATACAGCATCTGCCAGCGCCAGTGCAGGAATGCATAGCTATTTAGACAAGTGCATAATTGGGTCCCTAGAGGAGAATTGAGCAGCTATGAGTGTTTTAAGTGTTTTAAGGGTCATATTTTAGGGATGTTGCAAAACTATAATCCTGTTCATCTGTGGTCCCTGAAAAGTCATGAAATCTCCAACAGTCCAGGGAAGTATTTCTGTGTCCAGAATTGAACACTGATGCCTCTCTCACTTCACCCTCTCTTTGGAGGTAATGATTGTACACGTGTCAGTGTCTGGCACAGCAGGCAGTAAGAAATGTTAGCTCTTCCTCTGATTCACCCAATTCTCCTCATACTGTTAGATAAGACATCATTTCAATGGATATCTTCTTTCTGGACTATTGTTTGACTAACTTACAGGTATAGAAGTTGCCATGCGGCAATAATCAAGGTTGGCAACTGTGTTAAGAAAAATTTGGACAATCTTTTCACCAAGAAGATGGAAGAAAATTTCTAAAAGGAAAGGAGAATTCAGTCTTTATTCCAATGTTTTCCAAGACCCTCAATCTTAAGAAACTGAGCTAATCACTGTAGATACAGAAATGCATAGGACAGAGATGGTAATTTCTGGAAGATAAGATCAGAATAGGCTTCTTCTAGAAGTGACGTCTAAGCCAAAACCTGAAGACTGTGTAGGGATTGGTCAGATAAGAAATTTATGAATATGGGAGAAAACTCAGTGCAGATGAATCAAGCACAAATGCCCCAAAGTGACAGAAAACATGGAGACTACAAAGAACTTAAGGGAAAAAAAAGGGGAGAGGATCTCTTGGAAGGCTGTGGGGGAAAAGTCACAGGATCACAGGGCAAGCTGAGCAAGCAGTCTTGGGATGCAGGAAGCAGAGAGCTTTGTCTCTTCAGAATCTCCAAAAGCCCAAGGGGCCGTTTTTTTTCCAGTGATGCCATAAAATTTGCTGATGCTATTTATTTCCATCTCTCAGATATATTCACTCAGAACTTGAAGTCTCAGGAGAGAAAACATGAATGGGCCAACTTAGGCCCCACTCCCAGCCCCCATGCAGCTAGAGTTGGTATGCTCTGTTAGCGGGAAGTGGAAGGAGGTGGAGCAGGGCCAACCAAAGAAGTGGCCCCAACCATGTGGAGGAGGATGGGGGAGGAGTTAAGTGCTAAGCCCAGGTACCTGGCTTGGGCAACTGCATAGATGGTGGTATCCCCTGAGACAGAAGGAGGAAGTTTGAAGTGAGCAGTGGGCAGTGGCACTTAGTGTTGGACGTAACACATGGAGAGGGCTCATAGTAAAGTGAAAATACTAGTTGGAACCAAGAGAGAAATATCTAGGCTGAGGAGAAAGTCTTCAGTATTCACATTGTAATAGAATCCACGGGGATGGAGAAGAGGGCATAAGGATTGTGTGCAGTATGAGAGGAAGAGAGGTTTGGACAGAATCCTCAGAATTAAGATAGGCAGAACTACGAGGAAATAGAGCTGAAACAACTTGGACACAGGCTTTAGTCATCAGCCTCTGAGATGGCCACCAATGATCCTGCCTTCTGGTATTCACACCTGTGTGTAGTCCCCCTGCCCCATTGTATCAGAATTGATCTGTGTAACTGATAGAATGTGCAGAAGTCATGGCATATTAGGAAATAATAGCTTATGAAAGATACTGTGGCTTGTCTTTTTTTTCTCTCTCCCTCTTGGATCACTCAGTCTGCCAGCTGCCATGTTGTGAGCACCCTATGGAGAGGCCCATGTGATGGGCAGCTTAGGCCTTTGGCCAACCCCCATGTGGGTAAACTTAGAAGCAGACCTTCCAGCCCCAGGTCTCATGTTATTTACAGATTCATGAGAAACGCTGAACCATAACCACCTGGCTAAGCTGCTCCTGGATTATCTCCCAGAGAAACGGGGAGAGAATAAATTTTTGCTGCTTTAAACTACTGTTTTTGGATAATTAGTTATATACCAGTAAATATCTAGTACATAGGCTGTCTGTATCCTGTCCCTTGTTGATGTTTTTACCTCCATGTTAATTCAGTTGCATTATTCAGTTCTCTTTGCATCACCTTTTATTTCTGATCCCCCTCCAAATTATTATTAAACCAATAATGACTTTCAGGATTACTTGTTCATTTACAGCCGTATCTATTTATTTTTCTCTGTAAGCTTAATTAATAGTCCTTCCTATAACTGTAAATTCTTGGGATTTTATTGCTTAAATAGATCTAAGGAGTAAACTATCCAAAGAAGACTTTCTTTAGTTACAGTGGAAAAAAGAGAACCAAGATAAATGACCTGCTAGAAGAAAGAAGTTTGTCCAGATGAAAAGGTGTCAAGATTGGACAGAGCTTCCTGATAGTACTTGAGTGTTTCCTTCATGTAAAAAAAGTCATCTCTTAGAAGTCAGCTGCACTGTTTTGCCCTGGGAAAGGGGAAAATTGGATGAAATTTGGAGGTTTTAAGTGGTTAAAAAAATGTTAAAGTGTAGATTATATTCTGATAATACTCGAATAATTTAATGATATTTAAGAATCGATGGGTATTGTTGCTTTGGAGAATTCCCTGAAAGATCAATTATAGTACTATTTCTCAAAAAGAAGGAATGGGGATTGTAGTTCTTTCTTAACTTTCAGGTTCACTCTTATGGAGAAGAGCCCAAGCAACCATGCAGATAAAAAAAAATAGTATAAAATATTTGTAACATATATCACAGGCAAATTTTTAATATTTTTATATGTAAATAGCTTTTATAAATCAATTAGAAAATGAACCAACAGAGAATTGGGCAAATGACACAAGTGGGCTGTTCAGCAAAGACGAGAAGTAAATATTAGAATTTGTAACTGAATAGAAATTAAAGATAGCATTTTTCATCTATTAAACTGGCAAAAATAAAGTTTTTAATCCTATGTTAGGGGGAGCTTGGTAACATTCTCATACTGCAGGCAAAAAATGAAATTATTAAAATGATGTGCTTCAATCATCTTAATGTATATAAACTTTGACTCAAAAATACAATTTCTATGATTTTACTCTAAGTAAATATCTGAGGGTATAATAAAAGATTTTTTTAAAAGGATTTTAATTGCAGTGTTTTGTTGTTGTTTTGCTGTTGTTGTTCTTGTCATTGTTGTTTTAAAATCTGATTACAAATGACAGAAACCCAACCTGCAAAGGCATAAGCAAAAACAGAGAGTTTATTGGCTAGGGGAATCCAAAAGTTTGAAGAGCTGATTTACAGAATGTAAATCATTCTGTAAATGTAAATGTAAAGCATGGATGTAGCTGAGTCTCAGAAATAATCGGAACCAGGATTTGAATGTTGCCAGGTCTTGTCCATTCATTTTTATCTGCTGTTCTCTGAGTACCGTTTTATTTTTAGGACAGATTGGCTTTTCCTCAGACTGGTTTTTCCAATGGAGAAACATCTCCATTGGTCCGATGGACATTATTAATAAAGGAGAGGCTACCTAATCTCAAACTCTCTGAGGTCCAGTTTAAAAACAATTCTATGGAAAGACTCTGAAGACCTGGTCTGGATCAGAAGCTCACCCATGAATTGTCAGTTGTGATGGTGGTAATCGGCTGACATGAACTAAAGCGCCCAATTCAGATGGATTGGTTGTGGCCAAGATGGTGAGGATATGAGAAAACACAGCCGTTTCTGTCATGACTGTGTACCCTTGGAGAAGGGGAAGGAGTGTAATGTCTGGGCAGATGCCTCAGGTATCCACCAGAAAATTTGTTTTCCATGTTATAAGCCAAATACTAGACAGAGTTTGGTGTCTAAAATATGGAAACTAGGGATGGGGGATGAGAAATATGGGCGAACATTAGATAGCCATTGAAGACTTCAGATTGATAGCAGAAGATAGGAAGTTGGTGGTGTGTTACTGAATCTATTATGTTATTTTCTTGAGGTGGATTTTCCTACATGTGAATGGAAGTGAGGAACTAATATTTATCACATGCCTACAGAATGCCTAACGCTAGGAATGTAGCTATATACCTAAATACATTGTGTATATGAGTATGTATGATGTAATAAAATATCATTTCTGATTTCAACTCTATAAGATTTAGGAGGCCCATTTTACATACAGGAACATGAAAGACTAAGAAAGGTTAAATAACTTATCCAAAGTTGTACAGCTAACAAGTGGCCAAACCAGTCTTTAAACCCTGACTCCTACGTGCTGGCTCTTTATATCACTTAACCTTACTCAAAATTTTCATCCCACGATGTTTTAAGAATATGACATTTTTTACTTAACCCAGCATTTCATATACCATTCATTTTACATTTTACAAAGTTTGAGTTTATATAATTTGATTACCCCGCAAATAATTGTTATACCAGTATTTCTGCATATTTATAAAACATGTCAAAATAATTTACAACTAAATATATCCCAAACGATGTAAATCCCTTACCTAATATAGTCCCAGGTGCCCTTAGGGAGCTAGCTCGTCATGGGGAGGGGTGAATATTCTTCACTTCTAACACGCTGGTTTCTACCTACCCATTTATTTTAGAGTCATGCTAATTCACCATGTAATCGCTATCCTACCTATGTCATTCTTTTGTTGAATAGTGTTGATTGAGCATGTGCTAGGACTGTGTTTGGGACTGATGAGCCTATTAAACCATCCAGGAGTCGCTCATTCCTGGGCCAAATATCACACCAAATAGCCCCTACCTAAACCCTACCCGTCAATTTGATGCTGAGACACTGAGAGCTGTGCTTTTTAGTAAACCTTTACAACAGTTTTTTTTTTTTTCTAAAATAATCTGTTGATGAGCATATCATGGAAGACAGAATCAAGAGCTTTGCAAAATTCAAGCTCCATTACAGCTATTTCATCCCTCTGATCTACCCGGCCTGTCACTCTGTTTTAGAAGGAAATTAGATGGTTCTGACAAGACTTCTTCACAAAGCGATGTTGATTATTACCTAGTATTCTGTGATCGTATGGGTGTTTGCAAATTGATTTTTCGATGATTTGTTCGAGTATTTTCCAGGTATGAAAACTAAACTGACTACTCTATGATTTTCAGGGTTGTCCCTTCCTCAGTCTCAAATGTAGATCTTATCTCCACTTTTTTATTGTTTTGTGGCCTCACTCCTTCCTGCTGAATTTTTTAAATTGCTTTTAAAAAACATCATGAAGCTCACTTACAAGTCATGTAAGGGGAAACACTTAAAGAAAATAATGACTGAACATTTGCAATTAATTTTTTTTAAAAAAGTAAACATGGTAACAAAGAACTGAAATCTAGAGCTCTTTACAAATTGACAAACTCTTAAAAGATTTGCTAGGCCACCATCCACAGCTCTATTGCTGACCTTAAACAAAGCTAGCATTTATAACATTACCATTACAGGGGTATGACAATAAGTAATGCTTAATGAAATAGGTAAAGAGATTTAAGGCAAAATGATTCAAATATATGTCCCCCTTGGCAAGTTTGCCTGTAAAAGACATACACAGATTATAGAATAATATATACTTTTGATAAATAAAGAGATTTGTTTAGCCCTCCAAAGAGAATAATCATTGAGGAATATCAGTTTAACTGTTTTTTCCTGTCATTAAGATAAATTCAATATCATATTAGAAGCACAGGTGAAGTCTCCTTCTAAGTAACGAACTTATAAAAATGTGGTCAGCAAACAGTTTTAGACTGTCACTGTGTGGAAATGATATGAAGATGACAACTTTTGAAGTTATACTAGACTCATTTGTAGGAAAACCAGAGAACAGCTGTGAGAAATCCAACCCCCCCGCACCCCCCCAAAAAAACATCTAGAGGTAAAAACTAGGTGAATATACCTAGATGAGCTCCAGACAGAGAAAAAATGGAATTTTCTTCATTTTCTACTTACCTTCTTGACACCATTGTAGGCTCATTGGTACACTTAGCTTTGGAGTCTCAAAGCAATAGTTCAGTAAAGAGAACTTTGTGAATCCAAGGCAAACAGATCCATTTTTCAATTGCAGAAGCACTTAATTTTTTCTCACTTTAAGTGTGAAAGCCATTTGGGTGATAGCCCAGGCAGGGTATTGCAGACCGGGAGTAAAAAACTCTTGGCCTCTAAGAAGAAACAGTAGGGGGAAAAAATTCAGTTACCATTTACTAAGAGACCAAGAAAAAAATGTTACGTTCAGAAAAAAATTGCTTTTGGCAACTGTGCTTAAGAATCTCGAATTTGGAAGTTAAACATGGGAAAATGTTATAAACGGGTTGCACCATATTTGTCTATCACTCTCTTTTTCAAGTGGCAATCTGGGTGACTGGAAAGTATGAACACATCTCTATTCTGGTGCAGCTTGCTGAGAAATGCAAGTTACAGAATAAAGCCTGCCTGTTGGGCTGCTGCTTATAAATAGAAGGAATCTGGTTCCTGCCATAGAGGGGGAGCTTCCGTTTGATTTTTTGCATGTGTGTGAAGGCAGTGTGTATTTGACAGGACAGCTCAGCTGTCTTGAGCTGGCAAGTAGTGACAGAAGGAAAAAAAGGGGCCCAGCAACTAGCCGCTGTCTGAATGCGCTTCTTGAAAGGGATGCTTCCTGTAGCAGTAATCTTCATGCTTGAGTTAGGATTTGGGGCTGGCTGAAGTGTCACAGAGTATCAGGGCTGCCCATAGCTAGTTGGTGACAACTCATCCTCTAATATGACAGGCATTCTCTTCTTCCTTCTAATTTTTTGATGGTGGTAGTCATTTTCTGAGACGATGGGCCTGTAGAAAATTTGAGAGGATTATGGTACATAATCATATTCAGGTACAAAAATAATAACGTCATTACAAGAGATAATAGTATCTGCTGAGTAGGTTACTGCACTTACAACATTTTATTTAATTCCATCAGTAACACAATTATGTAGGTGGCATCGGCCCAACTTAAATGCATGGAAATGGAGGTTCAGGGAAGGGAAGTGATTGGCCCAAAGTCTATAACCAGTAAATGCTGTGTTCAATCTACCCCACTTGGGCTTGACAGCTCATGATCAGCTGCCTTTTACTCCATGAGGAAGGAGTGCCATGGGTTGCACCGAGAGCCCGATTATCTTAGGAGAGGAGTGAGCCTTTGCCCTGTAGCTAGAGGTATGTATGACTTATGCCTTTTCACTTCTGTAGAGGAGCGGCAGGAGCTCAGTGGCCAGCCAACTCTGGCAATTCTGTTGAGAGGCTACATGCTGTAGTTCAGCGCCAGGCATGCTTTACAGAGGGGATTATAAGCCATTTGTCAATACTGTGTGAGCCTTTCAATTTTCACGGTGAGCAAAAAGTCCTCGCTCATTCCTCTGAGATTGTCATCCAGCTGTCATTTGGCCCCTTAGAGTGTGTGTTTGTTTCACCTGGTCATATTTCTCACAGTGACATCTGTTTTCTCTCTCCTTCCCTAATTCCTGGTTCAATTTAGATGGATATACTAATAATTTTCTTATGCTTAATGTCCAAATAAGCCAAAAACACCTTGATGGCTTGATGTTTCAGGACCACCATCACAAAGAGGTTTTGCAGTCAAGGCAATGAATAATATTCAATGATTTTTAGGCTTTCATCAATTTGGTTAGTAAATTCCTCACCAACCTGTTCACACAAAAAAGCAAGCCAGCAGTATCATTGCTCTGCAGTGCTTTTCAGTAAAGACCTTGCAAGAGCTTCATTGGCTCAAACTGGTTGGACACACCACTTGATCCCAAAAGTTGGTCCAAGGACAAGATCCTGTTCCTGGTGAAGATTTCATCAGGTCTTTGCAACAAATGAATAAATAAATGTAATAAATACGTTTTTAAAAAACTAAGCAACTTAAAGAAATGGTCTTTAAGTTTATGTTCCTCATGACTATGTATAAGTGTATTAGAAATGTCTTATTCATAAATTGAAAAAAATTGACCTCAGCAAATGGTCAATTCCATATGAATTTATGAATTTACCAAAATTCCTGTTCCCTGAAATCCTAAATCTAGGAACTAGTAATGCCAAATATGATGTGTGTTGTCTCCACCATTGTATACCTACGCCCCCCAAACTCCTATCAGTAGAGGGATTCTAATGAGGGTAAAGCAAAAGGAATTGGGAAAATAGTCTCATTTGCTGTAGAAAAACAAGAAGAAGATATATATTTATATATTTAAATTCTATATAATGTAATTATATCTTATGTAAGTTACTTAAAATATGTACAGTTACATATTTATATGTATTTGTTTATAGAAGTTCTTTAACATAGGCGAGCTAAAGATTTTTCATTGGTGCTCTGGAGACCAGGAGTATTTTTGACTGAGGCTGTTAGGTCAGAGGCTTTAATTCTTGAGGGTATGGGAGGTAGCTTGAGATTCTTTCTCATTTGTTTTCCTTTATTTTTTCCTCTTATTGCCTCCCCTCTCCTTATTCCCCTTTTTCTTCTCAGTACTGAGCTTAGACCAGACAAAAGGGGTCCTTCCCTGGCCTCACACTTTAGAGAGCTCTACTTACCACAAAGAGACGTAAATAAAAAAACACATGGTCACCTCTGTCACATGGGACCCAGTGTTGAGTACTGGGACAGTGTAACCCTAAACATTAACCTTCAGAACTAACACGGTTCAGGCCCTGGGAAAATACTGCTCACTTCTTGCCCTTTGTCCTAAACAAACAAACAGAAAACAAACAAACAACAAGAAAAACCTGTATCCAAATGCCCTGAAGATTTATGGGCTGTACTGCTGCTTACATCAGAGACAACACTACCTTGGTGTGTGTGAAAAGATTTGAGCAGCAGAAAGGCTTAGGTAAGAGAAAAGACAAATTAATTAACTTGTCAAATCACTTTTCTTTGATAGTGTGAGTTGTGAGAGAGTCTCGTGTGATCAAATATCATTTCCCAGTAGTGCTGAGCATCCACTTTCTTATTTCTCTTTGTAGTTCCAGAGATGTTTACAAATTAGCACTCAGAGCACTAGCACATGGAATCTTAGGAATATTTTCTAAAATGATCTGAATTACTATGAAATCTGTATGAATGTGGATCTAAATATAATGTGAGAAGTATATTTAGATGCACATCCACACAGACTTAATAATAATTTAGTTGGTGAGAAATTTATTAACCAAATTGATAGTAGTCTGGAAATCATTGAAATTCATCTTTAAAGATGGTGGAAATCATGATATGACCATTTATATGTTGAAGTTAAAATATCTTGTAGTATTTTTGTAAAAATAACCTATTATTTGCAACCTAAATGTAATGTTTGAGCATGATATATAAAGGAATTTTGTTAACAGCTTCATTTGCTACTGCCTTAGTAGAATAAATGTTCTCCATATAAAAATTAATAATAAACGTTACCTGAGAACTATATTTCAAGAAAAAGTGTCTATTTTAGCATACTGACAACATATAAAATATGTGGAAGCATTGATTATAACACAATTAGAGTTTTGCTGACACAAAGACAAGAAAAGCAAATTTTATGGAGCATATTTGTAAATTAATGAGTTATTTTAGTACTTATCCAATATTATTAGTCCATTAAGAAAACACCCAGATATGCACAATATAATTAAATCCAGTCATCGTTGAGAGTTTGTTGACTTTTAGTCACACAAAAGCCATAGCCTTAAACAAAGTTGTTCATCCTACCATTGTGAATATTTATTTGTCAAGGAATGGGATAGAATATATATTATTTAGCAGTTGATTAACTTGTTTTGTATCTTATAATTATCTAGATCTATGGCATGTGGGCTTCTATTTGAACTGTTGCCACATTTTTCCTTCTTTTCTCTCATTCTCCCACCTTTCCCTTTCTCCTCCCTTTGATATGGCTTGATTTCTCCCTCTCATTTCTCTCTCCTCTCCTCTATCCTTATAAATCTTACTGCAAAATTTCAAGTGCTTAATAAATGTAATATTTCCTTATTATTTCATCTCTGTCTCCATCTGTCCAAGAGGGCATGAAAATCCAATCTTAGTCATTACAGAGGAGGATGTGAAGATGGAATTCTCTTCTTCTTCTTCTTTCTCTAAAGCCATAGGACAAATCAGAAAGCTTACACGGAGATCAAAAGATGTCCTCTCACTTCAGGACATCAGGTTGACCACTGAAATTGTCTGTCCTAAGCTAGGTGACTCACTGAAGGCAAGTAGTTCTGAAGCTTCCTGGCAGAGCTGGGGCCCCATCTCAGTTATCACTGCCATTGAAGCCTGGTGGCCAGAGTCCAAACTCTCCAGAATCCCACAGCCATTCCCTTCTGGGGTCCTGGCACCCTGTAAAGAGCTGGGTGTAGGTCACACTGTTTGAGGGTCTGCCAACCCTAATGCCTATAGGATTTAGGAGAAATATCTCTGCTTCCTTTAGCAGCCTTCAAATTCCCCCTTGCTCCCCATCTCCACAATGATTCTTTCAAGATCCCTATGCCTCTGGAAAAACAAGCCTGAGAATCAAATTGTCTAAAGGCAATTTTTGCTTTTATGGATCACAAACTCCTCTAAAGCAAGGAAGTAAACACAAAGATCTGGCTATCTAGAAGAAGGGAAAGAAAAATACAGAAAGAGCAAAACAAATTGATATTTTAAAAAATTCTCTCGCACATTTGGACTTGGCTCATGAGGAACAGAAGGCAGTGTCTTACTTAATTCTGGAGACCTGAAGAAGGTTGGAAAATAAAAGCAATGGCCCAGCTTATTAGATTGGCTTTAAGTTTTAAAGGCAGCTTAAGATTTGGGTCTAGGCTAGCCTTTTGGCTCACTGGAAAATGAATGGAGACAGAGATCCAAGATTACACATCTGGCCAGGAGTGAATTTAGTGCATTTGGCTGGTGCATACCTTGAGGTGTATCTCTTAGAAATTAGTGTTTTCTTCAAGCTCCAGAATTTGTCCCCCGCCCCAACACCTGCCTGCTGTCCCATACATACTTAAGAGATAGACAAAATTCAACATGCTCAGAAGTGAATTCCTTCTTACTTTAAATATTCACTTATTCATTCAACAAATGTTTGTCAAAGATCTTTTAATTGCCAGGCATTTTACCAGGTGCTAGATGTACTCTAGTGGATAAAATAGATATGATTTTGCCCTATGGAACTTACAGTCCAATAAGGGTGATATTTAATAACCAAAAAAATGAATAAATATGAACTAAAAATTGTGCTAACAGAGTGAATGCAGAGAATGACCAAGAAGTTAAAAGAAATTAAAACATTGTTGTATGAGGAATTGACGGAATTAGGAAGGTTTTGCCTTCTCCACAGAAGGCTCCGAAGAACTTCTTAACTGTACATAAATTTTAAAGCCTGTCATATGAAAAAGTACTTTTGTTAATTCTAAGGGGTTGAGCTAGTGTGAAAAGCTAGAAGCTTTGGGGAGATCCATGTTGGATGGATAGGATGAAGAACTTTTTGAGTTGTGGAAGAATGGAATGGGCAGCTTGGAGGGTAGGGTCAGGTCAGGAATCCTCTTGATTAAAAATAAAGTAATAAAGAGGAATAAATCCACAGCAACATGGATGAATCTCAAAAACATGCCTAGTGAAAGAAGCCTGATACAAAAGATTTCATATTGATTCCATTGACTTGAAATTGTAGCTTTGGGAAAACTAATATAGAGAGGAGAAGCATAACAGTGATTGCCTGGGCAAAAGAGCAAGACAGTGAAGACTGGAATTAATGTGGAAATGATGTGAAGAAACTGTCTGGGATAATGGACATGTTCTCTATCTTGACAGAGATTTCACCTACACGAGTATATGTATTTTCAATACTCATTCAAAGGTTCACTATATGTACATTTTACCTAAAAATAAATGAGGAAGAAAGGATGAAAAAGAAAGAGAGGGGGGTAAGGAAGGAGGGAGGGAAGAAGGAAGGAAGGAAGGAAGAAGGAAGGAAGGAAGGAAGGAAAAGGAGAAGGAGAGAGGAGGAAAGGGAGGGAGGAGGGAAGAAAGGAGGAAGTTAATGATATTCATGCTGGAGTTTTAGGGGTAAAGTATACTGACGTCTGTAATTTACTTTGAATACCCGAAAAAGTAGGATGGACTGATAATGGATATATAGTCAGATAAGGCAAACTCAGTAACCAAATGTTAACAATTATAGAATCTACGTAGTGAATATGTGAGGATTCATTGTACAATTCTTTAGCTTTTCTGATGTTTCATTTTTTTTATTAATAAAACATAAGTAAACAATAGTCACTATTTATTGAAGACCTGTTAGCCACTGTGCATTGCATTTTAGATATAATACCTCTAATATTAATGAGAATATAATAGATTTTTTTTCAGTTGTAAATTTATAAACTGTAAATCAGGAAATTGTGGCTAAGAAAAGTCAAATAACTCATTTAAAACTATATGATTAAACGGCAGGCCTGTATGTTTTAAAATTCTGCACCTATGCCATTCAATATGGTAACCACTAGCCACATGTGCTCTTGAGCACTTAAAATATGACTAGTGCAATTGAGAAACTAAATTTATAATTTTATTTAATTTAAACTTAAAAAACTGGTATTTAATTCAGTCATTGGAAAAGTCAGTTTAGTTACTAGAAAAGTTTTAAGTATGTAAGTGAATCTACTTTGGGGTAAGTAAATCTACTTTTTCAACTGGAAATTTTACGAAATCTAAAATTCTAATCAAATATTCCCAATGAAAATTTAGCATTCCAACTGCAATGTGGCATCATTGTAAAATAGACATGTTTTGAAGACTTATTGTGAAAAAAAAGGATGTGAAATATCTCATTAATACATTTTATTTATTTATTTATTTATTTATTTTTATTTCTATTTTTTTTTAGGTAAGGCAACCCTTAGTTGACCTCACAGATTGCAAAGACCTTGTCAGTTTACAATCCCTTATTTTTTTTTATTTTTATTTTTTATGCCTACAGCACCTGGTCTTTTTAGGTGGTCTCCCATCCAAGTACTAACCAGACCCGACCCTGCTTAGCTTCCGAGATTAGACGGGATCGGGCTTGTTCAGGGTAGCATGACTGTAGACTCATCAATACATTTTAAATTGATGAAACTTTGAAATTATAATATTTTGGATGTATTGGCTTAAAATTTTAAATGTTAAAATTAGTTTCACCCCTTTTTTACTTAAAAAAAAATTAACATTACACACGTGATTCGTATTTCTATTGGACAGAGTTGGTCTATATTCTTTCCAGTTTACCTCAGTAAGAATAATATTTGTATTTAGGCTAGGGGATGCAAGTTCCAGGAGTGGGTTTGGGGTGGGGTGGGTGAGGTTGCAATAAATCATTATGTTTCTCTGTAACTGTGAGAAATTTGTAGCGCTTACCATGTACCAGGAACTATTTCTAAGTTTTGACATTTATTAACTTATTTAACCCTTACTAAAACTTGATGAGGTAGATACTATTATTTTCCCCATTTACAAATGAGGAATTGAGGCACAGAGGTGCATACACAGTTATTTAGTAGCAGCTAAATCAAAGTAAAGAAACTACAGTAATTGGGATATACTCAGAATTTAAAAAGTAGTTCTTCATAACTTTCTTTAAATGGTTTCGATTTAGAGATTTAGTTTCAACCTCTCAGACTCTTGAGAACATTTTTCTCCTCTTAAGACACTGGCCCCTTTTTCACACAACAAGCAGCTCTCCGAATTATGCATCCCTTCCCAGAATTCTAAGGCATTTATTCAAACAACGAGGGTCAAACTAGATAATTGGCCAATAGGAATACAACGTAGTTGAGCAAATGGATGATTAGAGGGGTCCCATTTGAGAATTCATCATTTTCCTTCAGTAGAAAGGGTAGTTTAATCTCTGTAAAAGCCTGCCACACCCTGTGATAATTGACTTAGCAGAAACTGGAATTGCCCTTGCAGAAAGTGCCTGCGTTTCTATGGCAGTGCTGCTGATGGAAGGCTTGAAGAGGCCTAGGAACTGCTGGGTCGGTCTTCCAAGATATTCGCAAGAGAGAAGGTGAGGACTGCGTTCAGAGGCAGCTAATTCCTAAGTGCTACGCTTTGTTCATTTTGAAGAGGACTCGAATTGGCTGGTATTCTAGAAACTGCAACAAAGAAACTCAGATGAGTCACCGAAAGTTACTTGAGCAGCTTGGATGGTAGGCACTGTTGGTTTTCATTCAGTACCAGAGATCGAGCTTTTCTCTTTTTGTATAAATATGTCCTAAAAGTTTGGGTCAGTACAGACGCCGGTTATAATCCATGTCTATTTCCAGAAGGCATTGCACTGTGTCATGGACATGAGACCCAGTGTGCTGTATGCTGTTAACACATTGTCAAATCTTTCAAACAGTGAAAGAGGAAGCTCTAAAAAATTTAGGAGAATGTCACCATACTCCACTTCTAAGAGGGTAGAGATGGTATCACGGAAAGGTCCTGAAGAGCAAAATGCTCTCACCTCAAATCTCCTGAATCTGAATCTCTGGGGCTGGTGATTAAGAATCTGCATTTTAACAATACCCCTAGACCTGTGCTTCTCAAACTGTCTGTGGTGAAGAGCTAGGGGTTTTTTTGATTGTTTGTTTTTAATTTGTCACTAACTCCTATTTTTTGGAAAACATCCTGTTAGGTGAGATAAATCCAGCAATCACTCCCTGGGGTTGGGGGGGTGGGGTGGGGTGCAGCAACATCCATTGCTATAAAAGTTTTAAACACTTACCTTCCACTTGCGTACCTCTCCTATTGGTAATAAGAGTTCATGGCTGATACCAGTCCAGAGACCACACTTCGAAAAGCACTCATCTAAGCCATAGCCTTTCGAGGACGCTGGTCTTCCTCACTCCAGAATGATCATAGCTGAGGCCTGGAACTTATGGATCTTTGCCAAGAAACACCACAGGGCCTCACAGAGAATAAAAACAAGGAGATGAGAATTAATTAGAAAATACTCTTCCACCTAGGTTGGTAAGACAGTTACTGAACACATTTTCAAATAACTCTTGTCAGATTAAATAAATCAGGCAAAATTTTAGTCATGGAAAGATCATCTCATGTTATTGCATTAAGATGTTGAATTACAAAAATTTTCTTTTCATGTATTACGGTTGTGGGTCATGAAACTCACGGTTGCCGTGAGTACGTAGATATTATGGAGCAAAGTAAATTTATTTTCATGTCTCTCTTCCAAATAAAACCGAGTTTCAAATTTTCTGTGAAAGGCTATGTTAAGGAATTTGGCCGGTCAGTTGACATTTGGAGTCCATCAAATTCTAATTGATGAATAAACACAGGGAGAATGTTTCTCTCCTGGATTTAAATTATAGAGTTGTCTTTGTCACATGAGATTGAGGTATTATAAAATGTTCGCTTTAATCTGCACTTCATTTGGTTATCCTCATCCCATAGCCACATCTCTTAAAATCTTCTTAAAATACATTATTAGGGCCTATTACACCTCTTGTTTATATTGGAGATTCAGTAAGAGAAAGTGTCAGTGATGTAAACATTATATAAAAGTAAAGGCTTCAGAGATTGAAACAGTGCTTAATGGAGCTGCTTTGCTAGTGGGAAATGAATTCTGATATTATCCAGAACTGGTTCTTACTTTGAGATGCTCCCCACTTACAAAGAGTGTCAAACAGCCTTTTAGCAACCTTGAAAAAAATCTATGACTGTTTACACGAAAGTGTTTCAAACTCTTCATCTGCTATAAATTGTGTACAGCCAAGTGGGTGCATTAGGATTTATACTAAATCTCTTTATCTGGTAAGATAAAAGAAATGTTTATAATTTCCCTGAAATGTATTTGCTTTTCCCACGGCTTTAGATAATATCCTTAACCCCCTAAAAGAAACCATTTAAGAACTAGCTGTTTAACCTACAACACAAACAGTAGCATAAGCCCTTTGGTATTTTCTAAGGTCTAAAAATGAATGGTTGTGTCTTTTTAAATTATTTGACCTCTTCTTTAAGAAGCAGCCTGGTTCGTGAAGTTTAACTAGTTTTTAAGAGTACCCATGGCAAGGTTATTCATCGCAGTTTCTTGAATTCACATGTGACAAAAATATGCCCTAAAGAAAATACAAATTAAAACCACAGTAAGATGCAATTTTACAGCTACTAGAGTGGCAAAAAAAAAAAAAAAAAAAAAAAAAGGCTGACAATACCAAGTGTTGGTGAGAACACAATACAAAGAGTACTCTCACACAAACTGGTGGCAGTGTGAATTGGTGTGGCCACTTTGGAAAACAATTTGATCTTACGTAGCAAAATAGACCATGAGAATACAACTCAGTGTTTTCCTTCTGAGGTGGACACCCTGTGGAGATTCTTGCATATGTACGCTAGGATAAACACAAGAATATTCTTATAAGTGTAGTTTCTAGCAGCAAAAACTCCCAACAGGAAACTCAAAAGACCATCTCATAAGAGAATGGATTAATTCATATCGATATATTCATATGACTGCAGCAAAAGTAAATACAATATAGCTACATGCATCAACATGGATGAACCTTAAAATAAATGAGATTACAAATCAAGTTATAGATGATAAAATTTCATTTGAATAAGGTTAAACAATGTGCAAAACTAAGCAATAGGCATGTGAGATAAAATGATTAAGAAATGCAAGTGCCCATGATGTAGGTGTGGTGGCCCTAAGTGGGTTTGCTCTTCCTTACAGAAGGGGAAGAACAAGCTGTGCTTGATCCAGGACATATAGTGACATTGGGAAACTCCAATGGCTGGGTGACCACTCAAGAAAAATTAGTTACACATCAACTGAAGCATTTGAAATGCTTGGCCCTTGTCACATGGAGCTTTGAATTCTCTCTTTTTGTATACATGTTCATGAAGCAGCCTGATGACTGGTTGACTTGAGAGTCAGAAATCTGAAACTAAATCTTAATCCCATCTGTTGTTATGGGTGCAGTCCTGAGAAAATTCTATAAGCCGTTGGAGCTTCCCTGTCTACATCCATAAAATGAGGACTCCACAGAAATTTTGTGAGATGCAAATGATGCAAATGGTGTGAAACACGTGAAACAACTACAGCAGTGCCTGGCATATTAGCATTCGATTGTATTTGTTCCCTTAATTCTTTCCTCTATTTGATATTAAGTTCCTTGAGGGAAGGATCAGGCCACATTCATTTTGCATTGCCCTAAGGGCCTGGAACATCCAGATGCTAGACAAATGTTATTAAATGTGCAAATAAAAGGGCTATCAGTGAGACTTTGGAGCGAAGCATTGCACCCTAGTAAATTAAAATACTGACCTTTTTCCATTCATGAAATTTCCCTTAAGGTGGGTGTATTAGGTAGGCTTTAGCTTTAGCAACATTTCACAGAAACCCAAATGATGGGGGCTGAAAAGATAATTTATTTCTCTCCCATGTGAATTTTTTTTTTTTTTGTCAGAAGCATCAGCTTTATTAGTCATTCATGCTTAGGAAAGTGGGAGCTTGGGTCCCTGTAATAGTCTTAATGTAGGCAATGCAGGTTAAGATTGATGCAGTGGCCCCTTGTGTGTCTCAGTGACTTTTGACCTCATTGTCCCAGA
This sequence comes from Pteropus medius, assembly GCF_902729225.1. Taxonomy (NCBI): domain Eukaryota; kingdom Metazoa; phylum Chordata; class Mammalia; order Chiroptera; family Pteropodidae; genus Pteropus; species Pteropus medius. Next base: position 24,271,106 of record NW_024340692.1, read on the forward strand.
TGGAGGAAAGAGAGGAAGACTTGGTACGCTGGCACAGCCTTTAATGACACAACCAAGAAGATGCACATAACTCTTTCCTTTACCTCACATTAGCCAGAAGTTCTAGCTGCAGTGGAGCCTGGGAATGGAATTTTATTCCAGGCAGCCATGTGGCTTCCATTACTTTGAAAAGGGAGACTAGATATTAGATAACAATCTGATGTTCCTTCAACAGGTTTTCTTTTATAACACTTTGGAAAATAAAATGGTTGCTGATCCCCTATTCTGGACCAGGAGGATGGCAGCCATTTCCCAGTGATGGAGAAGAAAAAGTCTAAAAACACTCTGAGACCCAGATAAATGAAGATTTGCTAGACGGTCTTGAATTGTTCGTTTATTTTGGAACTTTGTTATTCGCAACTAACCCTATATTCTAAATAATGCAATTGGGCTGGTGCGCATGTGCGTCTATGTGGCTATGTGTAAACTTGAACCCTTCTGCCCAAGTTATTAGCCACTGGGGAGTGAGTGGTCCCTCTCTTTCCTGACTCAGCAGCTACACTGACTGTCAGGAAACCATTCTTCTCTCCACTCATCTGTGACTTCATTCTATTAGGTTAAAATTTAAATTAGGGGTGAGTTAATATACTGAATTGTACCCTAGCGGCCTCCAATTCATTCTCTTCTCACTTACAGGGTCAGGCCTCGTATACTTAAGTTTTATACTAGCAGCACAAATTGTGCAAGACTCTTAAAAAAGATCAAGCCAATCAGAAATAATAAGATGATAAAACACAGTCCTGCCTCACTGTGAGAAATCTCAATATGTGAAAATTCAGATATATTTAGAGTGATAATGCCTCTACAGAGATTGATTTCTTTACAAAATAATTTACTGAATACCTAATAATTGCTGAATATGTAAATGTCTTTAAGTAGTGACATTTACTTACACATATTTAATACTGTGCCCAAATTACTTCCAATTTTCACAAAATCCATCTGTTACACAAAGTGAGATACACCGGCTCAAACACCCATCCTGGGTCTGAATAAAATAGATGGAATTTTATCAATGTAACATTCTCTTTTCCTTACTGCTCTGACATTAACAGTCAGTATGAATAACCTGAAGGAATAGTAAAGAAACATTTTCTAAAGAAGTAGTAAAGGAATTAAAATGATGTTCCAGTTTGCGCAAGATCAAACTTTCCATGTTTCTTCCTGTTACATTTTATCATAGTTCTAACACATCTTTTTTTCCCACATTTTAGAGTTCATACTTTGTGTACTTTATAGTTTATACCTTGTATATTTTTAATGTCATTTATAAAAAAATCTCAACTCCAGACGTTTTCCCTTCTTACATTGTAGTTATGCTACCATAGAAAGTTGGAACTTGCCCTTAAGGCAAGACCTCCAGCTTCTGAAGGAGGCCAGACTTCATACCTAATAGCTTTCACCGCTAATAACACAGAGAAATTCAGAAAGTGCTTACAAGAAAAACCAGCCTTTTATCTAAGCTGTTTTTTCACTATAAGCTCTTAAAATAAAAAATAAATAAATAAATAAATAAATAAATAGATAGATAAATAAATAAATAGATAGATAAATAAATAGATAGATAAATAAATAAACTGCTTTAATGATTTATTTTCTTACCTTTCTTCAGGAAGATTTTCTGCATTTGAATGTTGCATCTTTCTTTAACCATGAATCTATGATGCCCACTTTTTGTGAGCAATCAATTAAATAACTCACGAGTTCGGCAGCCCCAGTTCCCTTTGCAGCTCGTGCTGCCACTTCTTGGGGAGGAAAGGCCCTGGCAGGCATCCCAGTCCACACACCAGACAAGAAAATTAAAGTTTGAGAAGAGCACTGAGTTCCATCTCTACTGGATTAGGCCAGGACAAGTGAAGTATTCAGAACTGCTATCAGGCCCTAATTTAGGTTTATAATCTTAATCTTCTCTTCCATTCTCGAGGAACTGTCTTCTCCAGATATACAGTGATGGGAAGATCTTTTATTAGTACTCTAAACGTAAGTTTATAGAAAGAAATTCAATTAGCAGAGAGAAAACCATACATAGATAGAGATGTTATAAGACTATACAAACAACTCTCAGACCTGCAGGCTCTTTTCCACCCAGAATATCTGCCCTATGGTTCATTGTTCTCACTCTCTGCCTCTGGAAAACAGGAGGTTCTCTTTCCAGGTGTCCTCAACCATGCCTGCCTCATTTGAGAGTTTTCACTCTCAGCTTTGACCTGGCCAGAGTCCCTTCGGGACTTCTTCAAGTCTCCAATGTACATGTGCACAGTTTTTCTTGCCTGGTTTTCTGAGTCCCCTGTGTTGGTTGCCCAACTCCAGTGTACTCCACTTGAAGGAAGGAAACAGAGAAAATCCCCTCGGATTCACTTCTGAAATATTGCTTTGTTTTTCCTTCTTGCCATTCTGTCACCAGCCCATCTCTTGCCTCCATCTGTCTTCATGCTGGACAAAGCAGACATGAGAAAAACTCAAAGTATTCCTCTCTTTGCTTCAGAAATGACCAGTAGAACTGCACCTAACCACAGGCCAGGTGCTTCCAGCCTGCATTCTTCTGTTTGACAGATCCTTGCATGTAAGCTCTGGTAACCATTTTCTGTTCTATGTTTTGTTTACTTCCTGCATGAACTATAGATGCTCCTTGGAGTGGAGGACAATGGGGTGGAATGAAGAGAACTTTGAACTTGAAGCCAGACAGATAGCTGTATCTATTCTCCTGGTATGCAAGCTTAGTGTCTGTGTGATCTTCAGATGTCATTTAACCTTGGTGAGACTCAATTTCTCCATCTATAAAACGATGTACACATGCCCCTACTGAGTCAGCAAGAGTCACCAGAAAACCCTTCCCCAAAGGTTCCTTCTCAGACTAGTCTCCCTAAACCTTTGTTTTAATTAAAAATTTTTTTTCAACACAATATTATATTAGTTTCAGGGGTACGACAAAGTGATTAAACATTTATATACCTTAAGTGATCACCCCAATATGTCTAGTACCCATCTGACATCATATATAGTTATTATATTGCTGACTATATTTCTTATGTTGTACTTTACATCCCCATGACTGTTTTTATAACTGGTAATTTGTACATCTTAATCCCTTCCTCTTTTCCACCCACCACCCCTTTCCCATTTGTCAACTATCAAAATGTTCTCTGTATCTATGAGTTGTTTCTGTTTTGTTTGTTCATTTATTTTGTTTTTTATATTCCACATATAAGTGAAAGCATATGGTATTTGTCTTTCCCTGTCTGCCTTATTTCATTTAACATAATACCCTCTAGGTCCATCAATGTTGTCACAAATGCCAAGATTTCATTCTTTTTTATGGTTGAGTAATATTCCATTGTGTATATGTAGCACATCTTCTTTACCCAATTGTATATTAATGGGCCACCTAGGTTGCTTCCATGTCTTAGCTATTGTAAATAATGGTGCAGTGAACATAAAAGTGCATTTGTCTTTTTGAAATGGTATTTTGGATTTCTTCGGATAAATACCCAGAAGTGGGATTGCTGGGTCATACGGTAGTCCTTTTTTTAATTTTTTGAGGAACATCTGTACTGTTTACCTAGTGGCTGCACCAGTTTACAATACTACCAACAGTGCACAAATGTTCCCTTTTCTCCACATCCTCGCCAACACTTGTTGTTTGTTGATTTATTGATGATAACCATTCTGACAGGTGTGAGGTGATATCTCACTGTGGTTTTAATTTGCGTTTCCCTGATGGTTAGTAATGATGAGCATCTTTTCATATGTCTAATGGCTGTATGTCTTCTTTGGAGTAATGTCTATTCAGGTCCTCTGCCCATTTTTTAAATAAGATTGTTTGTTATTTTTGGTGTAGTCTCCATACAACTTTTTGAAGATTTACCACACATGTTCTGTTTAATAGTAAAAAGCCAGACTTATTTAAGAAAGTAGAAATGGAACTTAGCATCAAAATCTAGAGACTTTCTAATAATGTGTTGTTATGAAGTTGGAGTAATTGACAGAAGAGAGCTCTGCAGAGTTGAGTGGTAGAGACTTCACAAGATTAGTTCTCTCCTCTTTTCTCCTATAACAGTCTCCTGCAGAGCCCCAGGAAATCAGGGAAGAGAGGGCAAAAAGTATCCTATCCACATGCAAATCATTTGGAATGTTGGGTTCTCTTTCACTGAGCAGGCTTGTTGGTGTGTGTTCCCTTAAAGCAGAAAGGATAGAGTGAAATCTCACTGACATAATCTTCGTCAGGAGCAATCGCTGAAGGCGTTTAAGCCTTCTCCAAACTTTTGATGTGTCCTTATTGACTGTGATCTGAGAACATGGCGCATGTACTCACCTAAGATGCCTGTTAGCCCAAGGAAAGGATTAGTAGGTCTTGCGGTCATTTCAAAAGCCACTTAATCACAGGTGTGCTTGAGACTGCAACAGCTCAGAGGGGTGGGCTTGGATGTGAGGAAAGAGCTGAAGCTATTACTTTCTTTAGAAAGCCTTCCCATTCCTCTCGGCTTGTGCTTTTGGTTCTGCTCAGCCTGTGTATCTCCACGTCACTCAGGCAGAGCATCCTGCAGGGTGCTTGGTGTTAACTCCGTATCTAAGGAGGCCACTGAGAGATTGATGGTCGACCTTTTATTCAGTCATCCCGTGTGCACATTTACTGAGTGCTTATCATGAGCCATGGATTGGTTTTTAAGTGCTCTATTGGTCTTAACTCATTTATTCTTCACAGCACCTCTATGAGGTGGGCACCGTTTTTATCCATGCTGCACGAAAGAAGAAACTGAGGTAGAGAGAGATGAAGCTTTTTTTGTGTCCTTCTATTACTAGGAATCATTTTAGTTTTATAGTTATTGACTTGAAGGTGGCAATCTCCAGAGATTTTTTTCCTTAAATGATCTGGTCGGAACCATTTGCTCACTAAGCAATTACCATGTTTGTTTCATACGATAAGGGACGATGCAGACAGAGCCACGGAGAGACTATGGCGACTCACTGGTATGCGTGCATGCCACGGAGCAGGTGGCCTGAATGGTCATGTTTGTAGGGGACACCTGTAGTTTTCAGATCTTTTATTGGTCTCTGACCTCAGGCCTGTGGTTCTATAAAACAGCCCACATTTCCTTCTAAAGCAAAGGCATTAACATGGCTCTTTAAAGGAGTTTCAATAGCCTATTCGGTTTCAATACATCTGTGGAGCAAATTTCAAATTGCATATTTTATCTTCTGTCATGACTACTTTAAACAAATAGAGATTAAAACTAGAATTTAATATCCAATTAGTCTATTGGCTATGAGGAATAATTTGAGCAGGATGCATTTGAGATCCACTTCTGACCTCCGAACTCAGTAGAGTCTGGTGTGAGATTTGACTGCAGGTGTGACCAAGAGAGGAGGCCAGAGCCAGGTGCTGGATGATAGGCAATGGTATTATCAAAATACCTACAGTACTGCAGTGGAGTGATAAACTGGGATTATTGAGAGATTGTTGGCAGACAATATTGGAAAATCGGAGTAAAGTAAAAAAGAATCTGGAAGGCAGAAGAAATTGACTAAGGCAAGTGTTTCAAAACTTAGGCTGTTAATTCCAAGTTTGCCGCCACACTGTTTTTTACTGGTTTATACTGTACTGGTAGGTGAAAGGCCACCAGGAAACTAGGCTGGACGGCATTGGACTAGCTCATTATGGGCCAAAGAAGTGCTTGGTTATCCATGACAACAGGCCTTCTTGAGGGTAGAGAAGGAGCCGCGCCTGATTCCTTGCTCTGTGCTTACCCCATGACCTGAGTGATAACGCAGTGTGTTTCCAGTTCACCCCCAACGCCATGATCTTCAGGAATTCTGTTCATTTGGCCTTTTAGGAGGAGTTAGTCCAACAGGTTGGAAATGCTACTACTTCAGTTGTCCTCCGACGGTCTAACAGATTCTTTCATTTCACCTCCTTCTCCCCGCTACACCTCTTGAAATCCTTTATACCCTTCAGTGTGGTCTCAGAGGCTGCTTTTCCGAAAGCCTTTCCCAGCATTCTGTTTTCCCCTGTGTTGAGCTTGATTTAACCCTTCTCTCTACTTCCGGTATTATAGCAGGCACCAGACTCTCTAGTATTTATCTGTATTTTTTGTGCTCATGTTTTACCTTGACTGAAAGCTCTCTGAGGTTGGGATTCATGTTTTCTTCATTGTTGCTGTTTCCATATCGCCTTGCACAGTGCCTTGTATAACGTGGATGCTTATAACTTCTTGCTGAATTGAAGTAGATTAAAAATCTTCCATAGTCCAGGTTGAACTGAGAACATCAGCCGTTTCTAAAAATGTGAAGATTTGTATGGCAGATTGAGGCAGCTGTAGAAGAGCCCTCCAAGGGAGGAGAGATATTTGTAGGTCTGGATGTTTCTGCATTAAGCTAGTCAGAGCTACAGTTGACCCTTGAACAGCTTGGGGGTTAGGGGTACCACTTACCCATGTAGTCAAAAATCTGTGCATAACTCTAACTCCCTCTGACTGGAAGCTTTACTGATTACATAGTCAATTAATACACATTTTGTATGTTATATGTATTATATACTGTATTCTTACGATGAAGTAAGCTAGAGAAAAGAAAAGGTTATTAAGAAAATCATAAGGAAAAAATACATTTACAGTATTTATTGAAAAAAATTCACATGTAATTGGACTCGTGAAGTTTAAACCTCTGTTGTTCAAGGGTCAACTATATTTCCTCCCTAAACAATCAATCCTTCTCATTTTTTTCTCCTGGATGGTCTCTTTTTCCTTCCTGCTTTTTCAGAGATTAAGTAAGTAGCCTTCTTTTTTTTTCCCCTGACATGATCTGAAGTCCTCCCTAGCATCTCCTTTGCATTTTAGAAAGCTCGGTTTATTAGCAGAGGGGCGGGGGCTCTGGGTTCCCGCAGGGCTGGATGAACAAGATGGACACATCTTGTTCAGTCCACGTGGTCAGTAGGGTAGAAATCTGAAAGGAAGTGAAAAACATCCCCTTGTCCTTCCAGTCTACCTTGTATATTTTAGGTTCCAGTGTTGTTGATCCCTAACAATTCTCACCTTCTACAGTCTCTTTCTGATGACAACCAAGATCCAGTGACTGAAAGCAAAAGAGTTTCACCTGTTCTTACACGTGGGCAATACACGGGAGAGAATGTGTGTAAATCATTAAGAGTAGAAAACCCAGCTTCGATAATATGTAACTCATGAGTTTAACAAGCATGACTTGTGACATAAACAAAACATAGCATTATAGTCTTTCATCCAACATACCTTTAAGTTTGATTCTGTGGGGTTAGTTTCCCCTGCCCTGGGATGTCAACTCTGGCAGATCTTACCATTTTTTGCCTCCAGTCTTATGTAAAAGATATGCCAAGGTCATTTTAGGTTGCAAACACAATCTCAATTCAGTAATTAGAATGTCACGCAAAGATGCTGATCAAAACTTTGAAGGTGACAGCATTTAGTTGTTGCCTTCTTTCAGTTCTGACCTGCTTCAGGCATGGTTCTCCAGTCTTCACTCCTTTTCAGCTGCCCCTCCCTGCTTATCGCCCCTTTCTGCTCCCCACCCCTCTCTGCTTACCTTGCCCTCCTTGCACACCTCTTCCTCCTTGCACAATTTCCTTACCTGCTGTTTCCTTCACAAGGTCAAAGACAGTAGAAGGAGAGAAAAGAGAATATTATGGTTATCACTAGGCTGGCAGCTTTGTTATCCTTGGGCCTAAAGCTGCCCTGATCAGTTAGATTGCTGTCGATTAAAAATGACTTTTCCTCCATGGCTGTTTTTTGGAGGGCTCTGAGGTAACCTGCTGAGCCTTCTTCCTCCTGCAGCTTCCATTACCTATGTAGGTTCATCTCTATTTCAGCTGGCCATTTGTAATTCCTCCCTCAGCTTGGGACCAGTCCTTTTTACTTATATTGCCCAGGCAAGGCCAGTACTTCTACCTAATCCTCAGAGGTAGAGGTGGGAAGGTTTAATAGATAGTAGAAAGGGTCTCAGCTCATTTCTGTGAGGGGAAGGGTAGAAAATAAGATTTTTCTATATTGGCTATCTATTAATATAATATTGCTACATTAAAAACACCCACAAATTCAGTGGCCTATATTTAGCAATGTCTGTTGCTCATGTTTCAGGGGGTCCTTTGGGATCCATCAGATGGTTTTGCTGATCTGACTGGGCTCACTCACTTGAATGGAGATTGAGTGAGTGTTGGCGGATCTAAGCTGACCTCAGCTGGAGTGACAGGGAGATATGGCTTTGCTGCATCTGTATCTTCTTCTATAATAGGGTTTCTCAGGCAGATAGAGGCATGAAAGCAAGTAGAGATATGCAAGGACTCTTTAGGTTTAGACTTCAAACTGGCACACCTCTTTTCAATCTGGGTGTCCTGTATTTTTTATTTGCTAAATCTGGCAACCTTATACTTCATTTTACTGGCCCTATGAGTCATATGGCTGAATCCAGAGTGGAGGCCTGAATCCAGAGCACCCTGCCCACAGCGAGGCCTTGCCATGTTACATGACAAAGGGCAAAGATCTAGAGATGGTTAGAGTAATGCAATCAACCTACCACATGGTCTGTTTTATCAACTTTATTTCTGGTTAAAGGCCATTATATTCACAGTGCTCATCCTCATACTCTCTTCATCTGCATTACTAGAAATAGAAATTGACTTTTTTTTGAGGATTTTGGTTTTTGAGGACTTCTCAGCAAAGCTGAGAAATGGGCATACTCCCTTGCTAAAGTGACTCCTGCCCTTATAAAACTTTGCAATACAGAGGAGTCGAATTCTTGCTTTAGCAACATGACACATTTCATCACCTTTTTTGGCCTTTCATTGTCTCAAAGAGTCAAAGCCATAAATGTTAACTCTGACACTGTTGGGGTATGACAGTGCCAGAATCACTTGTGGGAATGATAAGGTGAGCTGGAAGAAAGATGCACAGAGCCCAATGGGGGTTAGCAAATTTGAAAGACAGATGCAGGAAGTGGCAGGAAGAAGTCGGCAAATGGAACATAACGTAGGTTATGGTTTCCAAGCTTGCTTAATCATCTGAATTGCCTGGAGATGTTCTATCTTCTTTAGTTCCCTGCGAGGACTGAGAACTTCTAGTCCATATCAGTACTAAAGACAGAAATCCAGTTCCTTAGCTGGTTTCCTTGCAGGTGTAGCTACATGTTAGTATGAATGGGGTAATGTGCCTTGATAGAGCTAAGATCGGTTTGGAAAACCTCCTGTATGAAAACTAATTGCATATACATATTAATTAATTTTTATTTTTCTCAGTTACATGTTAATTTTCTATGCATTACAGAAAATGAATACAAAACTTGTATTTGACTCATCATATATTCTCTTACATTTGAGTTGCAAATTCCCCCAGAGAGAAATCATATCAATTCTATATTAGTGTGGAATATTCAGAATTTGGTTCCTGCTTTTGTTAAATGAAGTAACCTCATAAATTTTATTATATGTAAGTATTTGTTTTGTGAAAATAAGATTTGAAGATTAAAAGAAGAGGGACTATTAGCATGACTTAATTTTCATTGCTTTCGAAGTAGCAAATACTTATTGATTTGTGGGTGTTATATTATTTCTCTGAAAAAAATGATACAATGAATGAAGGCTGATATGTGTTTCCTGACAAGTACTTTTTAAGAAGACTATTTCTAAATGCAAAATGTCAGGGAAAAATTTAGGAAGAAGATGCATATGTCTTTAGTAAGTTCACAGTGATCTACTGTGCCCTGTTCATTTCTTTTGCACACCTTAGAAACCCTTTCTTTATCTACTTAGGAATTTTATTTTTGCTTTGAATTAACACACTCTGTGGAGCAACCAATTTATATATCTGTTTAAAACTCTTTCGTTGTTTATTAAAATGCATTTTTAAGAGTTATATTCCTCTGTCGCTTAGATTTATGATCCTAAACTCTTAAAGTCAACAGTGTATCGAGTCGTATGGTTGATGGAGCGGAGACAATATTTAGTGCAAAGTACTGGAATTTTATAAGCTTTGGCAATAAAAGGTAAAGATCTATAGTTAGAAACTAATATTAGAAAATAATGCCTTGTAATTTTATAGCTTATCATCTCAATTGATCCTCAAAATAATCCTTGTGTGATATAGTGAGGTCAGGTTGTCATATCCCCATGTTAATGATGGGACAACTGAGGCTCAGAGAGATTGAGTGAATCGGCCCATGTCATCCTGCTGAAGAGGTAGGCTAGAAATCCAGGTTTTCTGTTTCTATGTCCTGACTTTTTACATTATAGCCTTTTGATTTTCAAGACAGCAGTGATTAGTGTTTAGCCTGGGCATACAGAAATGAATGAGGCATCATCGCTCTTTTTAAGGGATAATTGGGAGTTTCAGCTGAAAGACAAACAAGTCATAAAACCTTTGCAGTACAGTTTGGTAAGGATAATAATAAGAACTATAGAATGAGGCTCTGAAGAAAGGAGGGTTTAATTCTGTCAGGGGTGGGAATGAGGAGTGTAAGCTCTTGTGTTTAGAAGAAAGAGTTTTAGCTTACGGCAATGTTTCTCTTCCACAAGAGAAGACCTGAAAAAAAAAATATATGTTTTTTTCTTACTGAGTTCAGGAGACCGAGTGATTAAAGAATTAAGTTGATGGTACTGAATATAGTAACTGCGGCTGAGCGAGACAGTTTGTGGCAGTTGAAGAATTCTTGGTGTAGGAGTAAGGAGCATTCCCAGGGAGAGGCAGTGGGGTTAAGGCCTGCAGCAAAAAATGGCTCCAGACTTTTGATTCCATTTGGAGCTTCTGAAAGTCACTGTGGCAGATGGTATTTTTTAAAGATGGCCACAACTATATTTTTTGTCCTTTGTGCTTTTCTACAATGGGATATTCTATTCCCCTCTCAAGAGGTTGAGTCTAACTTTTCTCCCTTTTAATCTGGTAGACTTGTGACTGCTTCAATCCCAAGGATGCTGCGTGATTTCCAAGACACAAAAATGTTTGCTGGAACACTCTTTCATTAGTCAGGCTACTTTCTATGAAAATGAAATTGATACTGTCAAGGATGAACTAAGTCACTGATGTATCTCTATCAACAGTGTATCGAGTCATATACTATCTATCTATTTATCTATAGATAAATAGATCGATACTGTCAAGGATGAACTAAGCCATTGATGTATCTCTATCAACAGTGTATCGAGTCATATACTATCTATCTATCTATCTATCTATCTATCTATCTATCTATTTCATTCATCTATCTATCTACTCATTCATCTATCATCTATCTATTCATCTATCTATCTATTCATCTATCTATCATCTATCTACGCCCAATCTGTCTATCATCTATCATCCATCTCTCTATCCATCATCTATCTATCTATCTATCTATCTATCTATCTATCTATCTATCTATCTAATCTGTCTATCTATCTAATCTATCTATCTATCTCATTTCTATTAATACGAGATAAAATACTTCTATTAGAATTAGTTCTATTCTACTATTTGTTCTTTTACTATTGAAGTCAATTATAGACCTGTGAAATTGGTTTGTATGAATGATCAGAGAGAAAGTTAAAGATGAAAATAGATCCATTTGTTTATTAAGAAGACTGTAGAGAAATAAAAAGACTGGTGGAAAAAGAAGGTGAAATGTTATACCCTATCCTGAAATAGCTAACATTTATATTGCATAACCTCTTGTTTTTCGAGGTTTTTCTCTATCTCTCTGGCTTCTCCTACTCAGTTTTTGCAGCCTTTTGCTCTATCTCTTCCTTTCCGGTGTTTTCCATGGTTACTTCTAAGGCCCTCTTTCCCTTCTTTTTAATCCCTATCCCCTTATTTTCCCTTTCTTTCTCCCTCCCTACATGCTCCAAGTGTAATCTTATCCCTTTTTTAGCCTAATCATTATTTATTGTGGACACTCATTAACTCCATATTTATTGAGTGCCTTCTGTGTGCCAGGCATTCTTCTAAGCGCTGGGGATACAGTTATAGCTTAACATTTTTAGTAGTTTAATCCTTGTGAATTTTATTTCCAACTGGCAATAATCACCACCAAAATTCAAATATTATTGTATAAATTTACATTAACATAAAATATGTGTTCTGAAGATGATGAGTGTTTAGGAAAGAATGAGTAACTGGTTAACAGCTTGAGCCAGCAGACTTTTCCTACCTCTCAGCTTGGAAAGAGTATGTGTTTATCTTGGTATTAAGGTAGCAAGATTGATGAGAAAATAATTTTCCCTTTTGACACATATTGCACTGGGGTAGGATGCAATGGGGAAGTCCTCTATGATGACAGCTGTTAATGGCAGAAACCTTGTTTGAGGCAGATGCCAGGAAGGAAAGAAGTAGGAAGTGTCATCTTACTCGGGTCTACTTGGCTTTCGTACATTATGGATTGTGCTGGATCACTGTGAGCCAGGTTCTGGATTGTAGATTATCTTGATTGACTTCTTTCTTGGACCACAGTTATTTGGTAATGTTAACAGGGACTTTCCAGAGGAATAACTAGGGAAAAAAAACAGAAAACCATTCATGCAGTTGAAAGTAGATGTCTTTGGTGATATCTATATTAGGCAGAAACTGTACTTCATTTTGGATTACATATAAGGACATTCATGGCTTCCAGTGAATTCTAACCCTAATGTAATTTGCAAAATTATTTGGTTTGGAAAGATGCAGAAAAGTAAATTTTAAATTGTCATGTAGTATTTACTTTCAATCCATTGAGGAGCTTAAAAATCAACATGAAGGCACGCCTCCATCAGTGTTGTTAAAAAAACAACAAAAAACAAATCCCAAAACAGTTTATCTTAATAATAAAAAGTCCATCTAAATGAAAATGAACAGCCAACATCTTTTCATAGACTATTTGCTTCTAGACTTTCTGGGTATTTTTTATTTTTTTACTACCACGATGTTTAGGATTCCTTTTTCCTTTTGAATTCAAGGCACCAAAAGGCTTTGTTCTGGAACTATCTTCCACCAAAGCAGCTGCCTGTCTGTTATAGACACAGAGTGCTCAACTTTCACAAAGCTTAGCATCCTCTTCTTATATCCGTGTTCTACTGTTCGCTAAAGCTAGTCATTACTAATTACTTTCAACTGCCTCACTGCTGTCTCCTGAGGTGATCTCTGGTATTTTAATACCAAAGATTTGCAGACCAATTATTAAATTACACCTAACCCTGGTGATGGATTTTGTTGCAGACAGCTAGTTTGAGTTTCCTCTTGTTTTGCTTGGTAAAGAGGTTGTCAGTTAAACTGAGGAGAAACACAAATGTATCTGTAATATGGGTGGGATAGAAAATAGGAGAAATTTATAATATAATGGCAATATCAAAACTCATATAATTTCTCTGAGGCATGATAACTTCTGAGTATAACAGTGCAGGAAGGCGCAAACACCTATTGAAATATCTACTGTGTGTGAGGCTCTGTGCTAAGATTTCCTTAATCTTTCTTATTTAAATCTTACAACATAATTAGAAATGAATATTATCCCTAACTCACCGATGAGAAAGCTAAAGTTCAAAGATGTGAAACAATCTGTGCCAGATCACACATCAAGTAAAGAACCGGTATTTAAACCCAATTTCGAATCCAAAAGCTTTGCTTTTTTCCTGTGTATTATGAATATTGAACTATATATGGTATCCACAGACTATTTTATTTTAAATGCCTCAAAAAAGAGCGGGCTAATTCATCCTCACAATTGTTTGAAGTATGACATTTGACCTCTCTAAGTGAAAACAACTGGAGGGATTACCTTCACAGACAATGAGGCAAACAATTTAAGGTCTCCAAACATCAGCCCAGGAAATGGTGGTGACGGTCAGGTTGACAATCCCTATATATGTCATAAAACAACCACCTCAAAACCAGAGTCTCTTATTCTCCTGTAATAAACAACAACAACAAAAGGGAAGCATTATGCTGATTTTTCTGTGTGTTGAAAGGAAATGATAAGACGGATGATTGTAAAGATGCTGCATTTCGATGGTACAGTTCGCCCCTCATCTTCCACTGATTGGCTTCTGAATGTTTTTCCTCAAAGCTTAATCAGAAACATCCTACCTGGTGCTTTAGAAATGTGAAGATTTTTCATTGTTGTTGAAACAATTCTAAGAAAGGGAGGGAAGGATGGAGAGGGAAGGAAAGGAGAGGGAAAGGAAGGAAAGGGAAGGAGGGAGGGAGGCAGAGAGAGAGAGAGAGAGAGAAAAGG